>NW_024582073.1:12584767-12593671 GCF_017639235.1 Corvus kubaryi
GGAGTGGTCAACAATCTTATTTAACCCTATCCTAAATTTCTAAAAAGAAAGAAAATGGTGGGTTTGTGAGACAGCAGTTAGCCTTAACGTGATGACTTAAAATATTTAATAAATCCTTATATTTCAAAAATACTGATAGTTTTCATATATAGAGTTCTTCAAAATCTTTTTGTATTTTTTTTTCTGATTGTTAGCATAAGGTCATTTTCATTCATGAAAATTTCTTATGGAAATATTTAGACTTTGTCCTTATTTCAGCTAAATACTGGGTGCTCACCTATTTTGTATCATTGGTTTCTTTCATTCCGAGGAGGAAAAACAAGTCACTTGCTAACTGCTGTAAAATCAGCAGTCCTTCAGAATGATTCCATATTTTAGCTTGCTCAGTTTAAAAGTAACATATAAAAAAAACCTACAAGATCTACTAAACCAGTCTTTAGATCAAACCATTATATGTTTATCTTTATCTAGATGTACAGATGTAAGGCTTGAATATGCACAGGTATGCAGAGAGAGAAACTGGAGGAAGAGCCACACCCAGACCTGTGAGTTGACTGATTTTGCTCTAGAGAAAGAGTGGGAGGACAAAGACACAGACCTGCAGCTTCAGAACAGCTTCATTGCTCTGGTAGAACGTGAGGGAAGAAGACTAGAGCAGTGCCAGAGCCAGCCAAGCCTGAAATGCAAGTCAACATCAAAGGAAAGCAGCAGGTAGTAATGGTTGGAGACTCTTTCCATGGGGAATGGAGGCCCCCATCTGCCAGTCCTGTTTGCTGTCTAAGGAGACTTGTTTCTTGCCTTAGGCCCAGGTAACAGATGATATGGAGAGACTTCCAAGGTTTGTCCAGCCCTTGGATTATTTTCTGTTGCTGTTCGCACACATGGACACTGGTGGTACTGTGAGGGAAGACATCAACAACATCAAGAGTTGTTTCACAGCTCTGAGTGTGGGAGTGAAGGGCATAATAATGCACACTGTTTCATAATAATGCTCAGTCCCAGTGGTTAAACAGAAAGCTTGATTAGGAGCAAATGGGTACTGCAAATGGTTGCACAGCTGGTGTCCTACAGTAATTTGGCTTTTATATCACGCTATTTCTTTTGAAGGTTGAGGACTGCTGTTCTAGGGTCTAGTTCTTAGGGTCAAAATGTGGAAGGAAGTAGCAATAGAAGAAGAAGGAAAGAAATAGGACCCCGTTCTTATATTTTGTCATTTTAAAATGAGAAATTATTAATAATTTCTGAAACAGCAAGGATTTTCCTGTTTCATCAAAATTATTTTTCCCCAACAGTTATACTTTTAGTATACAATTCCATTTATATCTTTTCCCTTTTTTGCTCCCTTTTTCCCGTATCTGATGTTGAGACCTAGTCTTCCAATAAGTACCTCAACATAAGTGCATGTTATGTGTTTTATAAAGATTCAAGGACAGTATCACAATTTACCCTTGATGAACAGTGAGAAAGTCATATGTATTGGTAATTAGTGAAGATTCTTCTTCTTGAGTATATGGTAGTCATAACTGCCTAAGGCTGGATGGTGTGCTGATAATGACAGGAATATCCTTTATATAAGAGAAGAAATGCAGTACAGAGATGAGAAAGAATGCAGATTTAGAGAACTATAATGTCATGAAGGAAGGTGCATGTTTTCATCAATTGACAAGAGAATATGTTCTTTTTTAACCTCATCTAACTCACTCTCTCTGCTCATTTGCCAAGGGAGGGTTCTGGAGGGGAGAGTAGTTGCACTCCACTCAAGGCTGTATGGTTCAAGTTGTAGGTTTTATTCAGAATCTCATGATATTGACCTTTTCATATGTATTTAACATCTACAGTGCACTATCCATTTAAAAGTAATGTATCTATCCTCTTATTTGTACCCCCTAAAGAAAAATCTATCCACTGGACCTCTCAACAATGAAACCCCTTTTGAGCTTTCAGCTGCAGAGGCCTGGCAGTGGTGTTTCAACAGAATATTGATGCTTAGAAGTGACTGAGGACAAGAAAGCAGTGGGTGTGAGGGAGTCATCACAGAATTGATCTGGTGTAACCCTAGGATGTACATAAATGACAACATATATTCATAAAATTAGACAAATTCATTTAACAACTAAAGAAAAATGATCATGTAAAAATTGACTGAGCCACCAGAATCAAAGGGTAGTGATCACTAGTTTGACATCAGCAGTGACCTGTAAAAAATGGAATACCTCAAGGGTCAACGCTGGGAAATTTTGGGCTTTTTAAGTGTTCAATATCTTAATCAATGATCTGGATGACAACACAGAATTCACTCTCAGCAAATGTGTGAACATTACTATATAAGGGGAGTGACTGATATACCAAATGTCAGAGCTATTGTCCTGAGGGACCTGCAAAAAGCTGACAACTGAGCCAAAAGAAATCTATTAAATTTCAGCAAGGAGACTGTACATCAGTACAGGTTAGAATACCAAATAGCTAAATGACAATGTACCATGCACCTAGGTATGATTCCCTCTTATCATCTCCCTGTCTCCAGTTACTTGAAATTTAGAGATTATGTCAACCAACTGTGTAATCTTTGTGCAAACCTCCTGGAAAAAGTTGTAACAGAGTTACAGGAGAAAAACTGGCTCTGGACAAAATAAGTTAACAGCATCCTGAAGCTTTTGTTCTTTTTTTTCATTTGTTCCATAGAATCAGAAATATATATGCTATCCCACCTGACAGCTCATATCCATTGCCATCACTAGTTAGAGGAGGCACTGGTCTAGGCTGGGCTTGGGGGGAATTTCACAGAATTCTTATTGAATTGCAAATTCCTCCAGTAAATCTCTAACGCCATCAGTCTGATTCAAAGACCACTGAAAGCAGTGCACAAGGAATTTGAGTGAATTGTACTCCATATTAGTGTCAGTTCATTGTTTATATACATGGTCAGTAAATCTGTAGCAGTAGCAAAAAGGTGTATATATGTACATTCATATGCAAAAGGAGGAACGTGCTCAGACATTTACTGAGGAATTATGATGTGAAATCAGAATAATCAGGTTATATCTATATTGCATCTCAAAAGTAGCATAGTAAACATAGGACTTTTAGTGGAAATATTTCTTCTGAGTTCCTTATCTGAATGAGTTTTGGCCTTTTAGTTCCATTATAGAAGTTATTATTCTAATGAGATGAAGAAGGCTGCTGATTCATGTACACCGCTCTGTACCAATGAATTAATGAGGAAAGAAAATTATCCAGTACATATCTAGTAAAGTGTAAGCTATAGCTCATTACAGGGAATTCCACATATTGTTTCTCAAAAGAACTTGGAAGCAACAGGAAAAAGTTGACAGAATGTTCCCAGAGTGACACTAACCAAAGGTGCTAATACACTGTACAAACAGGGCAATACTGAATATCAGAATAGTAATTATATAATCTATATATTTTCTAGCATTGAATATGATGGATTATCTGTAGCTAATATGCAGGAATGGTGTGGCTAAATTAAAAGAGGATTGTAGAAAGAAGCACAGAACTGAAGATTTACTCTTGAAGTACTAACAAAATTAGTGTAATCATTATGCAAAATGCATTGGTGGAAGAAAACCATTATTGGTATAGGCTATATTTGTTTTAAAAAGTATTTTGGCACAAAAAAAATGTATTGGTGGGCAAATGTTGATATTGGGTCTCATATCAATCATATGCAATTGGAAGATTTCACTTCACTTTAGTCTTAATTTGGTCTCCTAAGTGTAAGTCCCAACTATACATGTAATTCAAAGCTTTCAGAAGAACTATCACATCATAAACCTTTGCTTCTTTGCAAAAGTGTGGGCTCTTTGAGAAATCTCTCGATGCCTCACATTCTATTTTCTCCTGTCTCATGAAGATGATGACAGCAGATCAAGAGACATGTCTGTTGTCACCACCACCATTGCCTAGACAAATACTAATGTGCCAAATCTTTAAATCAGATCCTGTGAAATTTTCAAGTGGTGCAATGTGTCTGCTGTCTTCTCCATCTTCCCACTAAGTTTGGCGGTACTCAGCACGAGGCATCCTAGACAGGCTGTGGGAGATTTAATCTGAAAACCCAGGTCACAGGACACCCTCTTTCCTGGAACAGAGCAGATGGATGGGATAAGAAAGGTACCTCAACCCAAATGAGAAAATGGTGCTTTCTTCCTGGGCTACGACAACATTTGTGACCTTTTGGTGGTGCTGTTTTGCATTGTGGTAGATGCTGTTTGCCCCTGTGCCACTGGGTCCTGAGACTGTCGTCTGATGAGGATAAATACATGAATAGTAGAGGAAAAGGATTAACATGACATTAAATTTGTAAGAATCAGGAACAGAAGCAGAAAGCTGGGAGAAAAATGTGATGGCCAAAATCATCATCATCATCATGTTAGCTAACATGATTCCCTATAAACTTAACTCTGGAAAATCTTGCCCATTTGATCTGACTAAAGGGACAAACAATACACTTGCAGTGGTGCTAAGAATGAAAGAATCTTAGCAATTGCCACGCTTTCTAGATCCAGCAGTCCCCTCTCCTCCAGGAGATCTGAACATCTAAAGGATTGCAAAGTTCTGTAGTCTGGGAGTGCATATTAGCTGATCAGGTTGATCTCTACTTCCTATTGTGGTCCTATTATTGTTACCTGGCAGCATGGTTTGGGAGCTCTATCACCTATCCAGTGCATCCTGCTCCTGAGTCTCCATCTGATCTCTATGTGGACCCCAAACTATTAATCCTGCTGAACATCCTGGATAACACCTGTCATCTCCCTCCTCTCTGTCTTCTCCTCTACCCAAATCACCACCCAGGTACTGGGGCACTACAAAGGATTCAGGATGACTTTTCTGGTCCAAGCTGCCTCCCTTCTCTGGTAACATGGGGACAAATCAGCAGGGAGCACACGGATGCTGCAAAACCTCTTCATCAGAGGAAAGCAAAAGAATAAGCCTGTCAGTCCTTAAGTGTCTTTGAAGACACGACACATTAATTTCTGTCTAATGTCATCTTTTCCACAGACCACAGCTACTGAAGAACACAGTTTCTGCAGATCATGAACCTGAGCAGCTCCTGTGAGGGATGGTTGAAAATGAGCTCTGAATAGAATAGGTACATGAGGAAGGATTAGTGGTACCTCAAAGGCTTGAAGGCTGGAAGCATATATGAGGGCATTTGCTTTCTCTATATATCAAAGAAAAGCAGTTTTTGAAGTCCAGAGTTTTCAAAGACTCAAGTAGACTTGCATGATAGATGTGAAGTACTTTGATATTCATTGAGTGCAGGCATTTATTGGCTTAATTTCCTCTGGACGGGGTGTGTGAGTGGGGGGTTTATGTGTGAATATGTGGTCTGGAGCAGCTTTGAGAACTAACTCAGCATGTTGTAAGTGATTTTCTTCAAAAGCTCATTACTGCTCCCATCCAGACTACAAATGCAGACGTAGTCCTAGACAGCTACTTTGATTCTGGAACACTTAATACTTGTCTTCTACTTCCAATGTCTCTAGACTGCCCTATTTTTCCCTTGGCTTTTCTGTCTGCTGCTGTGAAAGCAATAAATGATGTTTGAATTTGTGGTTTTGGTTGATTGCTTGTTTATTGTGAAGGTAGTTAGGCTTCATGCAGTCAGATTCTAATATCAGGGCTTTGCGAAATGTATAAAAACCGTGATATCAGGCTACCTTTGCAGAGAATAAATAAGTACTGTACTTCTCCTGGAGACACATCATGTCATTTGAACTAGCTCATACTTCTAGTGCTCTGCTGGTTGATGCCTTTATTGACTTGTGGCAAATATAATTAAGCAACCTGTTGGTACTCAGTTAAAAATTTAAATGGTTTCTGAAGAGAAAACAGAGAAAAAAAATTTTTAAAAACCCCAAAACACCACAGAAAAAGAAAAAAAACCCTTAAAGAACCCACTTTTCTAGCTTTAACCACTTCAGGGGGTTGTTATTTTGTTTGTTTTAATGTTGAGGGTCAATAAGCTTTCCCTGCAGTGCTGTTCTGCCAAGCATATGTACCTGTACTAAATGAAGGTGAGGTGAAAAGAAGTAATCAGAAATAAGCAGGATGAAATTAAGTCTGCCTCTAGGCATGTTTATGTATGCAAATCAAGCAATAGAATATTACAAGGGATTTTTCTAAGTGTTTTGGAAAACAAAAGCTTGTGGACTATTTTCTAAGGGTCAATTCTGAATGAGGCATTTGACCTCACAAGTTTAGTACATTTCCAAAACTCAAGAACCCTTCTTTTTTCATATTTCCTTCCAAAGAATGCATATCAATTTTAAACCATTGAAATATGACATTCAAATATGTAAAAGTGAGTGGAAACATTGTACATGTATTGAAAGAGCCAACACAGCCTAGGATTTGGCTGGACAGGGTGCAGGACCATCTTGTCTAGACTGTACTTTTGCCAAGAAAGTTTGGACCAGATGATTCTTGAGGTCCCTTCCAACCTGTTACTCTACAGTTCAGTGGCTTGAAAAGGTGCAGTTTTAACAGTATTTAACAATATTTAGTATTTTAACAGTATTCATTAATTTTTTCATTCTTAAATAATATAGTTCTCTGATAACATATTTAAGAAAGGATGGAGAAAGCTGCAGTGCAACTGCATTCAGAGAAGAGAGGAGTGAGAATATGTGAAAGAAACAGCCCTGCAGACACCAAGGCCAATGAAAAATGAGGAGGAGGAGATGCTCTAGATACCAGAGAAGAGTGGTGAAAACCATGGTGAAGCAGCTGTGCCCCTGCAGCCCGTGGACTTCCATGGAGGAGCAGAGATCCACCTGCAGCCCCTGAAGGACTCCACCTTGGAGCAGGGGAATGCCCAAAGGAGGCTGTGACCCCATGGAAAGCCTGAACTGGACCAGGTTCCTGGAAAGACCAGTGGGGATAGGAGCCCATGCTGGAACAGATTTGCTCTCAGGACTTGTGACCCCATGGAAGGGACCCACTGTGGAGGAGTTTGTAAAGAACTGTAGCCTGGGGTAAGGACTTACATTGCAGAAGTTCATGGAAGACTGTCTGGAGCAGAGGAAGTGTGAGAAGTCCTCTCCCTGAAGGGAAAGGCGTGGCAGAGACAACATGTGATGAACTCATCACAACCCTCATTGCCTTGTTCCCCTGTATTGCAGAAAGGGATGAGGTAGAGAAAATCAAGAGTGAAGAAGACAGGCAGGGGAAAAGCATTTTAAGATTTGGACTCATTACCCTACTCTGATTTAGCTGGTAATAAATTAAAGTGATTTTCCTAAGCTAAGCCTGTTTTGCCTGTGATGGTATTTGGTGAGCGATCTCTCCTGTCCTTATGTATGCCCTTATGTCCAGCCAGGGTCAACCACCACACAGTACTTAGTGAACCCAATCAAATTCTTCATATTTTGAAGGGCAGGGACAAATATGAAAGTAAAGCAAGACAGTGAATATATTGAAATATATATTTCTTTATATTGAAAAAATTTGAAGAATCACCTCAATTGAAAAAGTTTTAAAAGCTTTAGAGCTTTACAGTGACAGACCTCATAGGCCACACAGCCTGTGTGAAATTGGATTCCATGTGATTATTTCTGGGCAATAATTCAGAGCAAATAACATCAAGAAAGCCTTGCATAAATCCTGACAGAAAAAGTGGATTTAAATCAAACTAATAGGTTGCAAAACATATGAAATATGCTTTGTACTGTGCCTTGGAGACACATGGCCAAATCCATATTCAAAAAGTAAAAACAAACCAGAGTGATTTGAAGAATAAATCACTTGTCATCGTGATCTTTAAAAATGCCAGAATTTAATGCAAAAATATAATCCTAACATTTATTGCAGCAAAAATAAATGTCAACATATTAGACTTAACTGGCTAAGCCTTGTGGTAGCATTTCTACAAAGTGAAAGGAACATGACAAGTTGTATTTCACATTTATTAGAATAAGATTTGGTCTTCTTTATCATAAGCAGTAGATTTAAACACTTTATTTTAATTTACTTCACAATATTGAGAAAAACATTGACTCAGATAAGAAGTGGAATACCATATACACTTTTCTCTGAAGCAATCAATCAGCTTTAGAAGCTAAATATGTAATATGAAAACACTAGAGTCTTGCAGTGGAATAAAAAATGTAGCATAAAATGTTTGTGACATTTCACAGACACTACTTAGAAACATATCTGCTATATCTAGAGTATCATAAAAGTTATAGTCTACTATAGGTTATAACAGATACATCTTCATAAACATGTAATTACACATTACTATACAGAAGGTGTATAACTGAGACCATTTTTTAGTGCTGCTAGGTACTTATCCAGACACGATCAGTGCTCTAATTCCTTCTCAAACCTCGATTCTGTGTAACACTTGGGTGCTCTTCCTCTCCTTCCATTACTTACGACATTATGCTTTCCAAAGTGTGTTCCTACACACTACTAACATAAATACACATAAGAAACTTAGGCATCATAAAGACTAGCAGTTTTTAAAATCTTGTATTCATAAGAAATAATCCAAATTAATTGGAAATTAATACATTTCTTTTTGTTATTGCAGTGGTAGTTTAGACTTCAAGGGATTTTAAATTATTGTTTGTTGCCTCACAGGTTAGCATGTTTAGATCATTTTCTTTCAGACAACAAATAATGTTTACATATGTCTAGAATAATAAAGTAACATAAATATTAAAACATCAGTATGATAACTGCATTAAATATCTATATGAAATAACACTGTAAAAAGTTTATAATTGAAAAATACTTTAAATTTATATATTTATATATATATATATTATATATATATATTATATATATATATTTATATATAATATATATATATTTATATATTATATATTATTAATATACATTTATAAACTTTTTACAGTGTTATTTCATATAGAT
>NW_024582073.1:12594071-12856242 GCF_017639235.1 Corvus kubaryi
TCTGTCATCTTCTAAGTGCTTAAGTTTTGCAAATTTAAATTTATATATACTTTAAATTTATATAAATTTAAATTTGCAAAACTTAAGCACTTAGAAGATGACAGATTTTTACTTTATGCAGTATTACTTCAACCTCTTGGTGCTTTCTATCTGACAATGTCAGAGGTAGTTATCTCTTTAAGAGAAAAAGAGAATGGCATATGTCGTCATGTAATTAAAGAACAAAACCATACAGGATTGTCAGAATACAGTATCATTATCTATATGAGAATTACTTTTTAGTATAAACTTTCCATTTTACAGCTTTGAAGTTTATTTATGTAGTGACACACAACAGTATAACATCTCCTGGTTTTGCTTTACATTTTCTTTTAAATGTTCAGTGTTCAGGTTTTTTTGAAAAGGCAATGTCAGAAAGAAATATATTTAATTGTCTCCCAATGGCTGAGGGAAGATTGTGTCTGTTACATAAAAGAATCTACTCTGCAGTTTGCCATCTTTCTTGCTCCAGGAGCAGCAGCAAAACAATCCTGCATGTGGCAGAGCTGCCAGGAGTCACTGATGTGTCTGACTGATGTGGATGCTGGTGTTGGTCTTGTTGGAGCTCCCTGGAAAATCTAAATGATTTACCAGACTAGATGAAAGAGGAAAACCTAGTGAGAGAAAAGAGAGTGCTGGAAATGGTATGAAGAGGTCTCTAGTAATAGAGATAAGCCCATTAAAACTGTCCAGAGTGACAGTTGGTTTATTTACTAAAGCTAATAGGTACAGGTAATAGATATCCAGCAAAGGGCCAGTTTTTTAGCAAGTAGGTTAAAAAGACTCTACCTTAGAAAAGAGTATAATCATATGACAAGTTCAGAAGATCCATGACTATTTTAAAAGGCTTTTTTTATTTCCTAATATCAGACATAAACATTTGTCCCAATCTTTTCACTGAAATAAACTAAATTATTTTAGTTTTCACACAGTCTTGAAGCATGCATAGGTTTGGTTAGTACGAGATATGAGCCAACTGACTTATTATGGATTTGTCCACGGAACAGGATACTTCCATTATCATATGTAGGGGCTGAGGGAAACATTCTCCTTTCTTGTGCACATCGGCAGAAAAGCTGGTACAAACTAAGTGCTGGGTCTAATAGAAAGCTTTACAGCCTCTGCAAGTGCTTATTTTTGAGGAGATTCTCATATAGATCATCTCCCACATGACTTTGGCAATTGGCAGAGGTCAGCTCTGGCTCTCGGGCATTTTAATGAATTTCACTCCCTTGGAATGCAACTTCTAAAATAGGCACTATGACAGACTCATTACATCCTTTGTTGTTTGTAGGGGGCTTTAACAGTCTTATATGCAAATGCCTCCTTTTTATTCACATAAAATACTATATGACATAAAAGTGTATGCAATATACTTCACATATCAGTAAAATAAGAAGTTGAGTATTCTTTCATTTGAATGACAAAATGTACAATTACACATTTAACACTGAAGTATGTGCTAAGAAAAGGAGTTGTAGCATATATTGATTATTGCATTTAAATTAGAAACTAGTTAGCATTTTTGATAATAAATAAGGTTCACAAATGTTTAAGTATTACACTGTTTTGTATAAATAATAAAAATGACAAAAAAATCTAATTACATACACTAAAATTATGCTGCAATCAAAGAATGAAAAGATAGTATAATATTCTTTTTTAGAGGAAATCAAGCTTCTCTTTCAGTGGAATCTTATTTCTGCCTAGATTTTATATCCTTCAACTTACAGATACATAAAGGTGTTTATAGACCTGAAACTGATAGCAACTTAAAAATGTTTAAAAATTTCTACAGAAAAAAATTTATTGAGCTTTTGACATATCACGAACTACATATACTTCTGCTCATATACTTTTGTAGGTTACATGAAAAATTCTCCATACCTTTCCTCTCCAAAAATCCCTATTGTATTTTTATCTCCTCATAAAACATTCACTAAAGCAAACAGAATGTTCAGGTAGTAATATTCTATTTTATGTTTCCACTACTTTGTAAAGGAGCTTTTTTTATTTTGATTTATGTTTCATTGCCCCCTGCTGTTTGATAAAGAGCTTTTTTGTTTTTTAAAGAATCAACATCTTAGTCTACTTTCTTTACTACTGAAAAAGGAACTGGACTTGAAATCATTTTGTCTAGTTATGATCCCAAATTCAATATGTGCTTTTTTTTACCTGAAAGACAGAAGCATTCAAATAGCACAGACATTCAATTAAACTATTATGGAAATACTGCAAAATGAAAAAAAGCGCATTCAAGTGCCATTTCCTGTCTTGCACAAAATATTGAGAAGGTTTGATAGTATTTTCATATGCAGTGTTTCATCCTTCTTTAGCTACTGTCTTGAGATATGGAATGACTCGTGATAAAAGTGTTTTCCTTACATATGCAGACCTGTGAGCCCTTACTCCTTGAGAAAGATTTTCTGTTGTTTGATGAGACTTTTCACTTGGATATTCTCATCACCTGTCTCAACATAATTCTTTTGATTTTCAAAAATATTTACCTGAAAAAGCTGTACCCTTTCTGCTGTTCATTTTTTTATTTTGGAAGCTACACAGAAATTTTGCCCAAGCAATACTGTTTCACATGGATAAGAATATCTAGAAGACTTCTCTAGTGGGATCTTAATATTAGAAACCTAGATATGACAGATGTTGACTGTGTCCACCAGCAAAAAATCTGCGTACCCTATGAATGGTTCTCTTCTTCAATTAATCGCTGTCATGGTAGGGGAGCATTGGCTCTACCAAAGTGAGATTTTCTTTTTTTTTTTTTTTTTAATAAATGAGATATGTAGGCAATGACAGCAAAAGCTTGCTGCAAAAGGCTTCCATAAGTCACAAAATCTCATCAGTGTCATTAGAATTGTGGGACTATATTTAAAGTTGTGGGTTTACTTTAAAAACTGAATTTGGAAAAGTTACTTGGGCTTCTAACCCAAATCTACAGATACTCTATAAGGCAACTGAAGCCCATGGAGAAGAATAGTGACATTTGTACTGTTTCCACTGCACCTAAAGGGTAGACCTACCAACATGAAGGGGAGCCTGAAGACTCAGGCTAATACCTGGTTTATCTTGGTTGATGAGATAGCCTGAATTAAAACCTCTTGTATCTGGCCACACGAAACAGAGGGAGCATGACTTACCCACAACACTTTCTTTCAGTATATATGTCATTTTATTTCAGTTTGTCAGAGGCAAACTAAGAACATAGCCAATTAATTAGCTCAGATGACTTGGATGAGTTGATAATTTGTCTGTGCCCTGAGGCTTCTTATTAAATATCCACAGTTTATAATGTAGTACAGAGCTGGAATACCCGAGCCAGATCAGATGCTGTGTAGGTGTGTTACATCAGTATAAATGCTGAGCTCTATACAAGTTAATTTAGAATATTCCTTGCTTAAGGGAAGAAGCAGCTACAGCTAGAGCCACAAACACGTTTTTTTCTGTTTCTCAGATAATCAGAATCACAAGTACTTTTTGTGGAAAAGATTTATAGCGTCTGTCTGCCCACATCACAGAAAAGTGAGGAACTAAGCTGATTGCACAAAGAATTACTTCAAAATTACCTTTTGGGTATTTTAGTAAGGCTTTTGAAACTGACCCTCAAAGCATCCTTCTGAACAAGTTGTCCAACTGTGGGATGAGCAGGTTCATGTGTGCTGGCCAGGATTGAACGACAAGGCTCAAAGAGTTGTAATGAGTGGGGCTACAGCTGGCTGGTGACCAGCCATTAGTGGTGTTCTGCAGAGTTCAATTCTAGGGACAGGTCTGTTCCTCCTAATGCAGGAGTTGAATGCACCTTGAAGTGCAAGGAGTTGAATTAAATATGTTGATGATACTAAACTGGGAGAGGCTGTTGGCTCTCTCAAGGGAAAGAGGACTTGCAGAGGGACCTAGATAGATTAGAGCTTTAGAAAATCATCAGTGGTATGAAATTCAACATAAAGAAATACTGTATTCTGCATCTGGGATGGAGTAATTCTGGGCACAATTTGGAGAGGAGCCATTGGAGAGCAGCCTTGTAAAGGATGTGGGGCTGCTGGTCAGCAGCAGCTCAGTGTGAGCCAGCAGCGTGCCCTGTCAGCCAGAGGGGAAATCCATCCTGGGGTGCATCAAACACAGAAGCACCAGTCAGCTAAAAGCTGTGATTATCCTGCTGCATTCAGCAGGTGCAGGCTCACCATGAGCACTGTGTGCAGTTCTGGGCCTCACAAGTTAAGAAGGATGTTCAGGTCTTTAAATGTGTCCAGAGAAGGGCATCTAAGATGGTGTAAAGCGCTGAAAGGTATGTCCTGAGGAATGGCTGAGGACTTTGGCCTTCTCTCATTTGAAGAAAAGGAGGCTGAGGGGTTACCTCATTGTTCTCTGCAGCTTCCTGAAGAGGGGAAGGGGAGAGGGAGGCACTGAGCTCTGTTTCCTGGGACCCACGTATGTGAATGGTTCAAAGCTGAGCCAGGGAAGGTTCAGACTGAATATTAGGAAGCATTTCTTTATTGAGAGGATGGTCAAACTTGGATCAGGTTTACCAGAAAGGTTGCTGATGCCCCAAACGTGTCAGTGTTTAAGAGGCATTTGGATCTTAATAATATGCTTTAACTTTTGATCAGCCTAAAATGATCAGGCAGTTGGACTAGATAATCTCTGTAGGTCCTTCCAACTGAAATATTATGTTCTATTCTATTCTATTCTATTCTGTTCTATGCTATGCTATGCTATTATATTCTCACTCACCCAGCCAGCATCTATGTTTTGTCTGCAAGAAATGAAAAGGAGCTCAAGACAAACAACAAAACAGAGGAAGCCTCTGAAAGAGAATGAGAGAATAAGTTTGAAGGAGAAAAGAAGAGTATTTAGGCCAGGGGAAGACTATCACAACATGCTTTTGTGAAGGAAGGTACAAGGAAAAAATCTTTGGAGAAATAGGAAGGTGAAAACGGGAATTTGGGAGAGAAAAGAAAGAAGACAAATGTGTACAGAGGCATTTCCATGCTCATCAGTAGAAAAAATAGACTGCAGTCCAAGGTTAGCTCTGGAACCTTTGGTAATAGTGTTATGAATTTATGAGTCTTTATCTTGTTCCTCTTGCAACACTCCCATCCACTCATACATATCCACATATTTCAGCTTTGTTTGCAAACACTCCCCACTGGATCCAAACCTCATAACCATAAAATATGAAAATTTGTATTTACATCTCCAGAAATTCCTCCTACAATCTTTGTTCTGGTTCAGTGTTGCTTTGTTTTTCCTGAAACAGAGCACAGTGTGTTATAATCTTTTGAATTTCTGTTTAAAATATCTTGATATTATTACCAAGAATTTGTTTGCACTCTTGTCCACAGCTAGAAATTGTTGATTGTGGTGGCCGGTGAACATACATTACAAAGGACAGAAAGTTTTCAGTAAGACAAGTCCCTAGTACCACAAATACCTCTTCATGTTAGGGTAACCAAACAGGCTTCTCCCAGGGTGCATTGTTCTGTTATGTTAATCTATCCCAGCTTGAATTCCCTGCTTGGCTGTTGGCCTCTACCCCTTGTCACTGCCCCAGAGCTTCCCCATTGGTCCCCGTTCCCTAGTCCTGCCTTTTCCCTGCCCCCAGATAAAACTGTGAGTTTTGGGATCATGTTGGTATTTGCCTCTGCAACCTTCGACAGTGTAGCAGCAATAAATGCTCCTGCTGAAACGCACGCAAATGCCCTTCTCGACTCTTTGCTACCGACTATGTTATTAAACCCACCCGTGCGTCTGTGGGTGCTTGGGGGACCCCACAGAGTTGACCAGGGACAGTACTAGTTGATGGAAAAGCCTGAATGAGAAATTATCATTGTTATTTATATAGAAAGTTTTAGCATTTTAGTACAAATCAATGGTGTTAATGTTTTTCTCTTAACATTCTGGCTGCAGCATTTATTGTTTTGATGTTTCTTGACTTTCATTTTTGAGTTCTGGAATCCATTTATGCAATTATTTAGCAACATAGCTATTAGCTATGAAATTTACCTCACTTCCAGCTTATTCATAACTTACAAATGAGCATCATGCCGTACATATCTATCTGAGATAGATCCTAAGTGTGCATTTTAACATTTGGGATAATTTTTTAGTGAGTTCTCTTCCTCAGATTGCTCTGATTTTCCATCCTGATCATTGCCAGAATTTGTTTTGTAAATCTTTCACAACTTTTTAGAAATATGTGTTCTGTCTGGTTCTCTTCCTAGACATTTGACTGTTTTCCCAAGAACTATAGTCTTAGGAAATGCCTTTTTGTGCCACTTTAACGTCCCAATATATTTATCACTTTAGCATCCCAATATTTTTCTTTGTTTCTCTTAAGGGTCTGTGGCTCTTAAAAGAGTTGTCTGTTCTTTATATATCCATACTTATTGTTACTGTTTTTACTCATTCTAGATTACAGTACAAGTGTCAGAGATAATGTCCTTTGACCAATATATATATAAAATAAATTAGGTCAAATACATGCCAAATCTGAGGCTAAACTGTGTGGAGGCTTGATGTCAGCTGTGGGTGGTATACAATACCAAGAAGATTACTGATTAGCTTTGTAGATATAGGGAATTCTATACCACAGCCTTTCTTTGATGATAGTTGCAAATTTTCCTATTCTCTAACAAAACCAGTTGAATGAAGTAGAAAATATTCCTATTTTTTATAGCAACAGAAGAAGTAATCAGAAGAACTGCTTCTGTACAGGTTTTGTTTCTCAGAGTCACATTCTTCTCTCTTGCAGTACACCTGAGGTCTGGTAATCTTCCCTAAAAATACCAATTGTTCCAGCTTATTGGGTTGCTCATAGAAACAATAACAGAAGCTGTTTCCAGAATGTAATTTGGCAGTATATTTTATTATCAAAATAATTGTGCAAGAATGCTCATTATGTACTTATGAGACATAAGGACATATCTGGAATATTTCTCAGCTTACATAACCTATTCTTCCCAAAGAAGAAACTACACACAAACAGTCATATATAAATATGTAAAAAAGCCTTGATGGTATTCAATAAAAATAAACTAATATAGATACTGTATATCTGCTATTGCAGATTGCACTTCAAAGATATTTTTTCTTTCCTATTATTTGCAATCGAAAAGCCATTCTATTCATTAAGACAAAGTCATAGTAAAGCAGCTCACCACAGCAATAGGTTTGACATGGTAGGTTAAGAGTATGTTTGAGGCAAATCAGAACCACTCCGTGTTAACGTCTGCCGATTTAGATTCTGAGAGTAAACTACATACATACCTGGATATCTTCATAAAATGGGGCAAAAGGCAAATACTCTTAATATTATTGTTTTCTAAAAATTCTGATCCAGATCACAACCCTATTATTCTACATAAACTCCAAATAAAAATTAAGAAATACTCTTTGTTTCAACAGGTCATAATGTAATCAATATAGGAAAGAAAAAGAACCAGAGAAAAATCATTCTTACTTGTGAGGTTAGAGAATAGTGGTTCACAGAAGTCTCACAGAAGGGTGATAGAAATAGCATTGTATTTCCAAAAGGGATTCAAATGTGTAATTAACTATAACTTATACACATGTAGAAGGAGAAAAACTATCAGCCTTCTATACATACTAAGAGAAAATATATCACATGGTTTATTTTTTTGGACAGTTATCTGCAGATATTTTAGTTCTGTAAACAAGACTAAGCTCCATTTATAGAAGTCAAACAGTGTTATTTCAAAGCCAAGGGGGAATGATTTCAAACTGAAAGAAAGCAGGTTTAGATTAGATATTAGGAAAAAATTCTTTACTGTGAGGGTAGGGAAGCATTGCAAGTGGTTGCCCTGAGAACCTATCCTGAGAGGTGTTAGACGCCAGGTTGGATGGAGCTCTGGGCAACACGGTCTAGTAAAAGGTGTCACTGCCCATGGCAGGGTGGTTGGAACTAGATGATCTTTAATGTCCCTTCAAACCCAGGCTATTCTATGATTCTATGAATAATTGACTTCCTCATATGCATTTTTTTATTGTTTTTTTCTTCTACATGACAGCTGTAGGGTTATGAGAAGTAATAAGCTGAAATAAGCCAGGCTACTAAAGCAGTTTTGCCTCACAATATATTGATTGAGAGAAGACTCCCTACTCAGAGAGTGCTTCCACCAGATGATTATAGGCAGATAACCCAGATGTTCAGATGTAACTCATAGAGTTTGATTTTAAACCATTCAGGTTGAAAGATGAAAAGCCCATTTTACCTGGATTGTTGTTTACAGTCATGCTGGCCTCTCTTTGCAATATTTGCAGGATGGTAGCAGATGCGTGATAATAAAATTTGAACTACAATGCTCTGGCAAGTTCAAGCACTGAGCCAAAACAAGAAAGTCTGTTCAGAAATCTCTGCTTCTTAAGTTTTACATGAACTTTTCTAGAGTTTCATCACAAAATCAGAGAAGTCTCAGGTTTGGAAAGGACCTCTGGAAATCACCTAGTCCAAACCCCCAATAAGGGAGGTTCATGTTTGTTTGTTTGTTTATGTGTTCATATGTTTGACAGTAGACCTCATTAGAAATTTTTAGAGGTTTTTTTATTTTGTATTTGGGTTAAAAGTTGATTGACCTTTATCTCTGGAAGATATAATAAATGCACAGCCATGCTATGTGTGCCAAAGGAAAAAGAAGCACTTGTGAATGCTTATATATGTATACATATATATATATATATGTATATATGTAAAATTTGTTGACACATATATAGAAATACTGCTATTTGCCTGTGTGTATAGATACCTGTAAAGTGAAAAAAGCACGGTTTCTGTGCAAATGTAATAAATAATGTAATAAATATTAAGAAAGTGAGGCAGCTGTATACTGCTTCTCGTTATCTTCACCATTCAATGCATAATTCTAATATGTATTTCTGCTCAGTGTCAAAGGTTTACCCTGAATATAAAATTATTGTTTTATTCATGAGGTTCTTCTTTAGCATTGTACTATATGAGTTTTCACCATATTCTCTTTGTGAGGTGAAATATTTACTGCAGTTACAAAACTGCACAAACCTTTCACAAACAGTCACTGGGAGAATTAGTCTTCATGATGGTCTCATTCCCATGTCTTTATTGGTTCTTCCAGCTGTCAGTTGCACAAATCATTGGCTCTACCCCATGGGTTTGTTTGCTGTGTCTTATTCAGGAAGACCTTTTTTTAGGTGGAATTAACTATTCATCCAAAAAGTGGTATCACAGTTACAAATTGCAAAGGTTCCATTTTAGGTGACTTGACTGGTCTTGAGGCCGTGACAGATCTTTCTCTTTCTACATGATTTTAACAACTGGATCTTTCTGTTGATTGATCAGTTGTTAATATACTTACTACACTCTCTGTGTAACATTCTAACTTGCAAAGGAAAACCTTTAGTACTTAGTCATGATTGCTTGTATACTGAAGTCTTGTTTTACCTAAATTTTCTCACTGTTACACCCCAATACAATTCCAGAGAACAAAGCCTGTGATAATTACATCCTTTCTTTTGTAAATGTGGTGGACTGATCTTGACCAGTAACCTGAGGTGGGTTGACCTTGGTAGACTGCCAGGTGCTCACCAAGATGTGCTAGCAATCCTCTCCCCAAACAAGACAGGGGAGAGAAAATATAACAAAAAGCTCATGGCTTGAGATAATGACAGGGAGATCACTAAGCAATTACAGTCATGGGCAAATTAGACTATACTTGGATGAAGTTAGTTTAGTTTGTTACCAGTTAATGAAAGAGAAAGATAATGAGAAGTAAGAACAAATCTAAAAACACCTTCCTCCCATCCCTCCCAGGCTCAGCCTCACTCTCAGCTTCTCTACCTTCTCCTCTCTCGTGGCACAGAGGGACTGGGAATGGGGGTTGTGGTCAGTTTGTCATAAGTCCTGTCAGAAGCCTGCTCCAGCAAAGTCTTTCCTTGCGTCACAGCTTACTTTAGAAGTAAGACTTTATAACTTTGTCCCAGTCAGACATAGTACAATGAAAAATAAGATACATGACTAGAAGTGCTGTGCTATTTTGTGCATCCAGGGATTATGCACCATCCAAAAAAATAATCATTAAAGTGTCATTTAAAAATTTTAAAAGTCACTATTAAATTAAATAAATGAGCAAGTCAAGCATTTACACTTAGAATGATAGAATCTGCCACCATGAAATGTTTTAAATCATGTTGAAAGCAAACAAAGTTATTTTTCAAAAGTTTTCTGATTGGAAGAGATATTTAATTCTTTGAACACCTGACATTAAAGAAATAAATAACTTTTTAAAAAAATAACAAAGGCAAAAAAACCCCAACCAAACACAAACTCTTCAGGGAAACTTCAGCAAAGGAATTTTTTTTCTTTCCCCAAACTACTGATTATTTTGTGACAGCCTGTTGCAGTGGGGTCTCCTGCAACATGCATTAGACAGCGTAGAAAGAAACAGGGACCAATTCTTGATAGAAGTTTCAGAGATCTTTATTCTCCAGCCACATGGCCGGGGGACTGCCAAAGAACTGAGCAATCACGGGACAACCAGGGTCCTACCCAGGCAGGGGAACACAAAACAACCACTGGGGAACAGGATTAGGGTACATGTGACCAGGGAGCAGGGAGACCCCGTGCCTCCACCCCAGGGTCCCCTCTCCCAGGACCCCATGGCAGGGGGGAGAAACCCCAACAACAGCCAAGCAAAATAGGTTTTGTAAAATATTGGAAGCAAATAGCAGACAGTATTACTGGGTTTGTAATGATGATGTACAGTGACCTTTTTTTTTTTGCAAATGCTAGAAAATGTGAAGATTCACATTTTTCCTATGGTGAAATTCACTAGGTGTTTAAGAACGTATTCAAAACTGTAATTGCAGATGAAGTCTTCATGTTCTAAAAGCCAAGAAGACAGATGACAATAACAAAGAAGATGGCACCAAGATATGACAGAGAACTGCATAAGGGAAGAATCTGCTACACTTATTTATATTTAATTTAAATTATGGAGACACACACACAAAAAAGGTAATATCTTTAATTTCTCTTAGAAGGTTTTTATAACTCCTTAGGCTAAAGCAGAAAGAGAAAGAAACTTAAAACCCCCACTCACTTAAAATAAATGTTTGTGGAGATTGTATTTAAAAGAAATTGCTATTGTAAGTTTCTTATGTTTAAGTACAGAATTCTAGGAAAACATCAGGGAAACTGAAGAGGAAAGAATTAATATGTTCATGAGAATATGAGACAGTGAGAGACAAAAATATGCTGACAATGACCCAAGGAGTAAGGCTGAAGCATAACTGGAGATACATATGAGCTGTATCTATTAGAATATGTCTAATGTTCATGAATGAAAAGAAGCTATTAAAAACAGAATTATGAGAAATGTAACACTTTAGGTTTCCAGCATGAAAGTTCATATCTTTTCACACTTCATAATATTATGCAAATCAAAACTTACATGGAGCAAATCTTAGGCAAAATTTATGGACTGTATACATATGTCATAAGCAGTAGGTAAACAACATTTGAACAAACCTCCCTCCCCAAGATTAAATTAATAGGAATGTAGAAAAAACATTTAAGATCTGAATTTGTGTTTAAACACAGAACCTAAGTCAAGTATTTCTGAAGTTTAAAGTATTTCCCATTTATGAGCTTTCATTCCAAGCAGAGAACATAGAACATAGAGTGTATGTTAATGCTTTTCTACACAAAATGTGTATATGTGTGTTCCTCTATCAGCATGAGGGAGAAAAGGAACTTCTGATAGCAAGAATATACATGGAAATTTAAAATTAAAGGAAGCTTGCCTTTAAGGCGTTCAGTTGTAGAATGGGAGCTGTTCAGTGTTTTTCCTTTGCTTTTTTCTCTGGCTCTGTTTCTAACGTTTGAACTTGCCATAAGGGGTTCTCTTTTGGATTAATTTGGAATACATGGGAGTACTAATATTAATATATATCTAATATATAAATGTACATATAACTATTAAGGAGGAATAAAAATATGAACATCTTCACAAACCTATGTATAAGTACTATGTCAAGTACTGACTTAAACTCTGCTGTATATATATACATAAACAGAGGCGACTGAGAGGAGACCTCATTGCAATTACAGCTTCCTCGTGAGAGGAAGAGGAGGGGCAGACACTGATCTCTTCCCTGTGGTGACCAGCGACAGGACATGAGGGAATGGCGTGAAGTTGTGTCAGGGGAGGTTTAGGTTGGAAATCAGGAAAAAGTTCTTCACCCAGAGAGTGGTTGGGCACTGGAACAGGCTCCCCAGGGAAGTGGTCACAGCACGAAGCTTGACAGAGCTCCAGACATGTTTGGACAATGCTCTTGGGCACATGGTGTGAATCTTGGGGATGGTGCTGTGCAGGGCCAGGAGTTGGACTCCTTGTGGGCCCCTTCCAACTCAGCTAATTTTGTGATTCTGTGATTTGCAATCTGGTAGTCCTGAAACAGTGATTTGGTAGTGTTAGGTGTAAAAGATAATAAAGGTAAGGAATTTCTGTGAACTTGTTTTGTAGTAATAGGTCAAACTTAATTTAGTCAGTTTCTTGACCTCACCTTTATTGACACAAATAGTAACAGAAGAAAATTTCTCAAAAATGCCTTATAAGAATAGTAATAAAAATCAAAGAAACAATGAGAACATGAACAAAAACCTGAGCTTCTCCCCTTTTTTTGTTTTTGGGATTTTTTTGTGGTTTTTTGTTTGCTTGTTTGTTTTTTGGTTTTTTTCAATCCTATATATACTTGTTCTTTTACAACATTTCTTCTAGAGCACTTTCATTAGCAAAATTTATTGTGCTGTATTATATAATGCTGAAGGCTTCCTACTCGCAGTGATATACATTCAGTAAGACTTTATGTGAAAATTAAAACTGAATGGAATTCTGTTTTGGTTTTGGTTTTTTTTAATGGATTTAAGGTCCCAAAAGGGCTAATTTATTTTTACCCCAGTATTCTTGAGTGAAAAAAACCAATCACAGTTATTGCTGTATTCACAAGAAGAAATGACAGTCTTTGCAACTGTCCCATAGAGAAGCTTGTATTTACAGTGATATTCCCTCAGTACTCTGTACTTTGCTTGAGGGGTAGTCTGTGTTACGTTAAAGAAGTGATTTTCCAGAGCCTTGAACCAGCTGAATTTAAACAGAAATCTTCTCATAAGAGCTAATTTACAATTTAGATTAAATTGAAAATGAAATCATTATTATTTAGGAAAAACTAAAACTGAGGCTTTTCCTTTTCTTTGGGTAGCTATTATCTAGGGCAAATTTGTGATATCTCTCATAAAAATGAGTGCTTCCGTCAAAATGTGGCAACATTGGGTCACTTTTCTAATTGCAGTGAAAACAATTAAGAATTTCACATTGTCTTTTGTTAAGTATTTTATTGAGATATGGAAGTTTTGTTCAGAAAAGGAACGACACTTAGATTACTTGGATTACTACATTGAATTACAATTATCACCAAAAAATGCAGTTTCACCACATTGTTTAGAATTAAACTGACAATGGCAGGCGGACAAGTTTTTAAGTATAGTTTTTCCTTAAAGATATTTTTAAAGTGACTTACCAAAGCTAAAGTATGATAAAGGACTTAAGGTCATGTTTGATAAATAGCTGACCATTTGATCTCTTTCTGATGCTGTAACACTGGAGGCCAACACAATTTATAAATTATATTTTAAATCCCTTTATGAAAATAGCAAAGTAGGAATTTTGAGATTGTATTACTTTTGTCATTAATGAGACCATATGAGCTTGAGAAACAAGAGAATTTTAGCCGTAATTTGAAATGAAGGAAACCATGTTTTAAAGCAAGAAACTAAGATTTTTACTTTATGTGGATGACTTGATCAATGTCCACAAGAATCCACAAGAACCAGATTGCTGATAGCATAATGGCCTTTTATCTAGAACATGACAAACCCACTTGTAGAAGATAAATAAATTTCAACTGCATCAGCTCAATAAGACCAAATGCTCTAATTACTGAAACAGTTTAAGTGGGAAGCAGCAAAGACTTAATAATATATGTTATTTGCAGATCAGGACATATGTAGCTGAGGCACATATTATTAAAAGGGAAAATGAAAAAATCACAGGATATGTCAGATATCTGCATTATTCAGAAGGTCACTATTCAGCGACCATAGCAGATCTTTTTAGCCTTTAAAAATTTAATAATCCATGTACTTTAATGGTCTTTGCATCACTAAACAAGGATTTTATTTTTAGCAGTTTTCAAGTTTTGCAGTACCATAATACTTCAGTCTTTCTAGTGCTTTTGAAAAGAAAAATAAAAGTAGATGCTGGAAAAACCCCATATCATGGCTTAACCCTATATCTTGGATTTTCTGACACTTGCTATGTCATTCTGCTTCATATCATAGCTGATATAAATAGGGTAGTCTTCTCCTAGGATTTATACACAGCTTCTCTTAATATAATACCATCTACTAACCTCATTTTGCATTTTCCTATTAACTGCAATGTATGTATGGCTTAATGCTTTTTGAGTTCCTTATTTACTGACCCAGCCAGAAAATACTTTACACAGTCATAATTTACTAGTCTTTAATGACAGCTTGTATGCATGCCAAAATCACCTTCACCATAGTGATATGTTTCTAGATCTGATTCTATAACACATTTAAATGATTTCCTTTAATTAATGAAGGAAATCACTGTAAGTCTCTATACATGGAAAGCAATCAAGAAGTTTTCCTCTCTTTCTTTCCAACACCACTCCATCCTGGAAACTCCAAGTCATGTGTCACTCATCAGTCAAGTAGAAACAGCTCTTACCCAGGAAATATTGGATTAAAATAAAGATAATGGGAAAAAGCAAGATTTCCCAATATAAAGGTTAATAGAAAGTGTGGGAAAGCCTTGTCAATAAAAACAGGGTATGTAAGGTTAAAAAATAAAAAATGTAATCTGGCTACTGTCTTAAAAGACAATGAAAAATTGTTTCTCTTAATACATTAACAACAAAAGGAAGGTTAAGGAAAATCTCCATCCTTTATTGGATATTGCATGCAGGGGGAAACATAGTGAAAAAGAATGAGGAAAGGAAGGTAATTAAGTAAGGTAATGAGGTAATTAATGGTTTCTTTGCCTGAGTCTTTAATAGTAAGACCAGTTGTTCTGTGGATACCCTGAGCTGGAAGACAGGGAAGAGGAGCCCAATGAATCCCCCATAATCCAAGGGAAAATGATCAGTGACCTGCTACAAGTTTATGGGGCTGGATGAGATCCACCTGAAGGTACTGAGGGATCTGGCATAACTGCTCACCAACCTCATAGTCCTGGCTATGGAGGGAAGTCCCATTTGACTGATGGTTAGTAAATGTGAGACCCAGCTACAAGGGGGGCCACAAGGAGGATGCAGGGAGGGCCTCTCAGCCTGACATCAGGGCTGGGGAAGGTTATGGACCAGATCACCCTGAGATGCTGTCACACAGCATGTGCAGGACAGCCCTGGGATCAGGCCCAGCCAGCATGGGTTTATGAAAGGCAGCTTCTGCTTGATCAACCTGACCTCCTTCTATGACAAGGTAACCAGCTTAGTGGATGAGGAAAATGCTGTGGTTGTCTACTTGGACTTAAGCAAAGCATTTGACACAGTCTCCCACAGCTCCAGCTCTGGAGAACCTGTCTGGTCATGGCTTAGACAAGTAACTCTCCTCTGAGTTAGCCTTGGGTTGGTGATGTACAGGAGTTCAAGGAAAGTGGTTTTGCCTCAGCTTCTGGTACAACAGCAAGACATCTTTTATCTCCCTTGTTTTTCAGCGGCTACATGACTTGTCAGCTAAAAAGTACCACCAGGTTCCCTCCTCTGCCAGTATTTCTGCAGAGTCTAACTGCAATGTCTTCTGATTTCAATGCGCTCCACCCTCTGTGTAGTCCTCTTTGGATTGTGTGTGGGAAGTTGGGCATGCTGTCTGTGTTCCAGCCAGGGAGTAGTAACCACATTTTCCCCCTTAGCATATATTTTGTGGGCATACTGATTGCAATCTCCATCTATTAAAATGTAATTTTACCCCC
Source organism: Corvus kubaryi (assembly GCF_017639235.1). Taxonomy (NCBI): domain Eukaryota; kingdom Metazoa; phylum Chordata; class Aves; order Passeriformes; family Corvidae; genus Corvus; species Corvus kubaryi. Next base: position 12,610,169 of record NW_024582073.1, read on the forward strand.
AGTCTTTTTCCCACAGGGTCTTTTTCCAACCTTAATGATTCTGATTCTATGCTAACTGTTCTTCTCCCTGGTATATTTTAAGCTGGTTATGTGATCCAACTGCTGTGGAAAATACTAAAAATGTTTTAAGGAAATATATTAGGTGAGCTGATGCATCCTACATTTGGTGTTCAGTTTGGTATTGTTTCATTGAGGTGAATACAGAATGGTGCTGGCTCAGAGCACAGCTGATTTAGATATAGAACGGTCTATATAATTTTTGCTCTACTGCTTAACTAGAAAGCTCTTAAGATAAAACATACTGATTTCACTGAGATGAATCTATGATAGCTTTCACTGTGACAACTAGGAGAAATTTCACCTGTTATACTAAGCGATTTCAGAACTTCATATTCTGAAGAAATTTCTTGTTGGATCAGTCTGAAATCCACAATGAGGTGGTGCTCTAGAAATGTCAACTATTATTTTTATTTTCATATGGAAATACTGAGACTAATTAACAACATTTAAACCACTTAATAAACCACTTAATATAAATGTCTGTTGTGGTTAAAGAAAACTAATGTAATTGGTCAATGGTCTTTAAACCTGCTGGAAGCTGTTAATTCCAGTTAATTAAAACAAACAAACAAAAAAGAAACTGTCTGACATTTAACAATGTGGAAAACCATTACAATTTATTCTTAAGCACACACTATGCTTTCCTATGTGCCGAGTATGCAAAAAACCCCACAGAAACATAACTGATACTGCACAGACTTGTGCTTAAAGTAAATAAAGAATATAAAAGCCACTTTATTGCTGTCTTTATTTAGAGGGACTTTAATATTATGTTAAATGGACTAATTTCATCCCAATATCTTTGGGATGAAGTCTCAAGTGAGCAAGGACAAATCGATATGTATTTCTTTATTGCACACTGCCATGGTTCTTACAGAGTCAGTATTAGCCTTCTTAACAAACTCACTGTGCCGTTATTCCTCTCTGCTTCAATGTCATTGACAATATGTTTTAGACCTTCACCATAATTTTCTTGGCACTCTAGAGATCAAATGGCTTTAGAAAGCACTTCAGAACCTCATGTCAAAATTCTTAGTTGATATAGATGTATTTATGCTCCTTCAAAAAAAAAATAAAACAAACCCCAAACCAAATGAATCCATTCCAACCAAGTTAGATTAATTTATTTTCAGAATTAAATATTTATATAGACTTTACAGGTGATATCCTTTAAGCTTTAAGACATATTAATTTTTGAAATATTATATAGACTATGGATTACAGTGTACTCATTCAGAATGAGGAAAAAATTACTTATAAAATGGAGGGTTTTTTCTTAATATGAACTCTAGACTTCTATGAAATGCAGTGTGATATTTTACAGGTGGAACAGTGGTGGGGGAGCAAAATGTCACTCCACATCTGAAGAAATATGTTAAACACAGAAGTTTTATAAAAATGCTAGACCAGACATGGTGCTTTCTCTGAGCTCAGAATACATCTGCGACATTTGGTTGCATAGTTTTAACAATATTTTCTTTTCTTGCTCTGTAGATTCTGGAGATTCATGTTATCCCAAGGTTCTTCTAGCTCACCCTAGTCGTGTGTCCATTACCTTGCAAATGGATTAAGGTCTGGTTTGTACTTTAGTCCTAATCTTTTGCTGTATAAACATAGCATAATTTTCAAGCATATACGTGAGGTTTGTCTCAGAGTGCCATAAAGTACGTAAAAGATTTTGTACCCAAAACCTTTAGAAATATCTAAAGGTCTAAAAAGGTCTAAAATTTAGGGAAAGATCAATTAAACTGTACCAATCCACATCTCACCAGGAATCACATCCTATTTTTTAGGAAATTCAGTTGGATGGTGTTAAATAAATCAATCACTTGGGCTTCTTTCTGGAAGTTTCTAAACTGTGTGGTGTGAACAAAGTAGAATTTATACATTGCTGTGGATGCATAAGACAAAGCTAGGAAGTGTGAAGGACTGTAGGCCATTTTCTCATTAAAGACATGACATATGGCAGAGTTATTGTCTTGGACATGCAATTTTTATGCAGTATTACTTCTCTTATTCATTGCTCAGTTTTGCATCCAGTGAATTACCATCTATATGGAAGATAGAAGACACCTATGAAGCTAATTTTTGGAGCCTATACAGAAAACCTAGTGAGTTCCCTTGCATTTGCAAGTGAGATTGCAGGACTGAAGGTAAGAGAACAGAAGTTTAAAGGACACTGAAATATTTAACTTTCAAACAAAACTTGAAAGCATAGTTTGTAGGTATTGCAGCCTTTCAGATGCACAGTTGTAGAACAGCTGAATTATCACAGGATACCTCTGGATGACTGATTTAAAGCCCCTCCTGAGACTGAACTAAAATTGACCGTGATATATAGTTGTTTGGGCTTGAGATAGGTAGGTGATTTGGAATATGGTACTGTTCATAAAATTGCCATCTAGGTCTGAGCTGTGTGCCACTTTGATAGTTTAATTATAAATCTATCACTTAAATCTTTCTGAAAGATGGGTTGTTGTTCAAGCAAATTCTGATTTAATCGAGCAATACAAGATGAGGTTCTATGGTTTATAAAGGAGAACAGGCTGGACTGTTATAATGTGCCAAAGATGCTTTATTTTTCCCAAATTTGAAATGTGGAATGCTATCCAGCGTAAGAAAAATAAATATGCTATAGATCAGACTGCTTTCTAAAGTGCAGATTAAACAGCTTTTGTATGATTTTTAAAATCTACATTTCCTTGGAGTCATTTTAATTTTGCTGTGTCTCATAGGACTACAAATTACGATAGTTCTACACCTAGTGATCTGACATAATTTCAGCATAAATTCTTGTGATTTCATTTTGATAATATCACTTATTTAGAGCCACGTTTTTTTATATTTTTGCAAAACTAGGGCTTAGACTTTCTATAAAACTTTCAAAAGTATCTGAACTTCTGAAGGATTTATTAAATCATTTGTAGCTCATACTATCCTTTAAGGAAATCATTATTTCCTAAGTTAATGAAGTTAAATTAGAACTTTGAACTGGTACTAATTAATATAGAAAATACAAGGCATGATGACCTGGATTTAGTTCAAATCTGATGGGCTTGTCACTACTGTGTTATAAGAACTAGGTTACTGAAGAGGACATGCTTGGATGATGCATGCTGTTCAGTAGATAAGACCAGTGCCTCAAAAGCTGTGAATCTGATCAAGGTGACTCAAGCTAAACAAGTACTAGGGAAGTATTTACTGCAATAAGAATATGTATGTAGTGTTATATATATTTTTTCATATATAACGTTACATATTTATCTGTATACATATATAATTATATACATTTATATACATGCACTTTGAATTTTCAAGTCAATTACTTTTCTGAAGCCACGCTTCCCCAAAGCAATCTGTCAAGGGCCCACTGATAGAAAGTTCTGCTGCTGTCTGTTAGACTGCTGACAGCTCTGCTGTGTAATCTTCTGTGTGCCACACATATTGTCATGTGCTTGGGAAGTGGTGTAATTGCCAGAATTCTGTTGACTGAGAACGTTGATCTCAGCTTTTCATTAAAGCCACCCAATTTTCCCAGATGCTTTCAAAGCTACAGCTTCAAGTCTTCTAGCATTCTTTTCATTTTCTGGGTTTAACAGGCAAGCAGTTATCTGGAAATTTGACTGGGCCTTACACCCATCCTAGACCAAAACTTCTTAAGCTATTGAATTTTTTTGAGGAACTGAGACAAGTCCTAAGAATCTCTGTAGTGCCTGTGGCCCAATACCATACTTTCAGTAACAATCAATAGAAATTTTCTAGGACAGATCTTCACAAAATAAATTCAGTGAAGTTTTTCCCATGACCCTTTCCTAATTTCTAAAAATTTCTGGGTCAGACTTTTGTACCAGGACTAACATAAATTTTATTTGGGGGGGCTGTTAGCCCCACACAGCTGGTCACACACACACACACACTCCTGAAATGGGGGCAAGAATCATAAAATGATAGAATTGTTAAGGTTGGAAAAGACCTGTAAGATCATCCAGTTCAACCACAATCTTGTTGACCACAACCATGTTTGCCATTAAACCACATCCCCACACATTTTTTTAACACTTCCTGAGATGGTGACTCCACCTCTAAAATCAGAAAAGTCAGAAAACTCATGGGCTGAGATAAAAGGTTTAAAGGGTAAAGCAGAAGCTGTGCAGGGAAGCAAAGCAAAATAAGGGATTCATACACAACTTCCTTTGGGCAGGAAGGTGTTCAGCCATCTTCCCAGAAAGCAGAGCTCCATCACACGTGACAGTGACTTGGGAAGACAAATAACATCACTCCAAACACCTCCCCTTCTTTTTTCTTCCCCTAGCTTTAGATGCTGCTCCTGCCGTCATGTGGTGCGGAATGTCCCTTGGGTCAGTGGGGTTCAGCTGTCCCATCTGTGTCCCCTCCCAATATGTTGTGTACCTGACTCCTCACTGGTGGGGTGAGCTGAGAGGCAGCAAGGGCCTTGACTCTGTGCAAGCAAGGCTCAACAATAATAAAACATCAATGTTTCCAGCACAAAACCAAACCACAGCGCCATACCAGCTACTATGAAGAAAATTCACTCTATCCCAGCCAAAAACAGTACAGAAATAATACAGACCATCTAATATTAGAGGTTAATATTCATATTATGAGTTGGACAGCAAAATGAACCATAAATTTCAGCTTAGGAAAGCAAACTCTCCCAGGACAAATATTGTTTCTGTTAAAGCCCCTTCATGTGACCCTTTATTGTGTGCAGTTCTGTAATGCCTTAAAGCTAGTGGAAAGGATAAAAATATCCGCTGTGTCTGTTTCATCTATGATGAAAAGCAGCAGCAAAAGCTAAGTAACAATGAATTAATTTGCCATGCTTTCTGTGGCTCTGTGCAGTATTGTCTATACACATAACCTTTCAGTATGGTGATACCTTGGAAGAGAATGATATTTTTTATAAAAAGAAAGACTTAACCTCATGATTTCAAAGAAATGCTGTTAGTATGTTGTATGTATTGAAAACACTTTACAAATGTCTATTTTTAGTACTTTAAATTGGAACAATCACTGTTTTTACCAGCAGGAAGTACAAAAAATTGACTAAATGAAAAAGATTGAAAAAATAAAAAGACTAAAATACTTTCCTTCTCTTTTCTACTATTCCCCTTTCCTTCACAAAGGAAAAAACTGTATTGATCATTGAAATTCTTCTCTCAAGAGGTGTTTGAAATGACTGTGTCCGTGAGAGCACTTGTCCTAATTTACTGTCTAATTAAGAGCCACATATCTATTCTTTACTTACTCTCTCCTACAGTACTTCTTGTGGCCAGGGGCTCAGGATATTATGATTCTTCAAGACATAGAAATATAATAAAAAAAAAGAACAACGACATTTTTAAAACGTCCCAACAAAACAAAAGTCCCAACTCTTGACTTCAGAGAAAACACACTGACAAAATAGGGATGGAAATCTCTGCAAGCAGCAGATATTCAACCTAATAAAGATATAAATATTGCTATGTACTGTGATGCTGTGATCATGATGCTGCATTAACACAAATGAAAAAAAATAACCACTTCCATTGGAAAACTAGCTTTTCAGGGTTTGTTTCAGGTCAATTACTGGCACACACTGTCACATCCCTAGTATTGGTTTAAGTAACAAAATTTTTGGTAGCTGGCAGGAGGTCTGTGGGGATGGCTTCTGTCAGAACATGCCAGATACTTTCCCCCATGTCAACAGAGTCAGTTCCAGCTGGCTCCAAGACAGAACCAGCACTAGACAAAGCCAGCTAAAGCTAGACGAAGTGAGTCAATCAGCTGGTAGCACTTCAGCAAAAACCTATTTAAGGAAGGAGAAAAAGTACTGTTCAACAGTAGCTGGGAGAGAGGAGTGAGATGTGAGACAAACAGCTCTGCAGACACCAAGGTCATAGAAGAAGAAGGGGGAGGAGGTGCTCCCAGCACTGGAGCAGAAACTCCTCCGCAGCCTGTCGTGACATAAGTTGTTATCCTAGAGGCCGATTTGTCCCAAAGGAAGCTGTGACCCCATGGGAAGTCCCTGCTCGAATAGGCTCCTAGAATGAATTGTGGGCCTTTGGGGACTTAAACGATCCTGAAATCAAATTGTCTGAATTACACCTTCCACTAGACCAGGTGGTTTAGAGCTCCATCCAACCAGATTCTGAATGTTTCAAGGGATGGGGCATCTACCACCTCTCTGGGCAACATGTTCCAGTGTTTCACTACCCGATTTGTCTTCACTCTACTTGCATTGAAGCAACTCTGTAAACAGTAAAAACACACGGTAAAATGTCACTTTTTTTGACCCTTATCTTCCTTTATTTTAAACAAATTATTTAAGCCTCATTGAATATTTGTTGCTTTAATACTAAGCAAAAATTAATATAATGTTTTTGCAAAACATCTGGCAGTCTGAAGCCCATGACTTCATTCTATTAATGACAATAAATATAACTTAGTTACATTGCATGGTCATCATGATTAGAAGACACTGTTTAATAAGGATGAAAACATTAAAGCATATCTCAATACATAGGAAGACTTTCTTAGTAATGTCTCCAGATAATTACTTCAGTGTTCTTACCTTACAGTTTGGAATAGAAAGTTTTACCTACTTCTCCTGTCTCATGAGTACCTTTTTCTTATTTCAATTGCATTTGAATAGAGGGATTTACATGTTGTTAATTTGTCCCTTGACTTTTTTCTAAGCTTCTTGCTTCTCCCAGTAAAGAATGGCAGGGGTACAAATTGGCAGAGGTTTGAGAATCTTCTTCCAAAAATTGGAGATTTTGCAATAAGAGAATATAATCAAATAACACCCTCAGGGCACAGTGTTCGAAACTTCTTTTACTAGCATTATACATGAATTTACTCTTTAATTAAAAACTTGGAGTGGGAGAAGGAAATTATATGATTGGTAACATATGATGGAAATGAAGTATGAAAAATTCTCTGGACCAATACTGCTTATATATGAAAAGCTGGTATTATAGCCATTCCTTAGTCTGCATTCTGCAGCTGCAGGCTGATTAAAACTCAGCAGGAAGAGCTATAATAAACAAATACCACCTGCTGCAAGAACAGGTGTTTGTGTCTTCATTTTGAAACCAAAGTAAAACAGAAGATGCCAAGGGGCTGAAGTAGATCAGTACTTGGATTGACATAATTTTTTACTACTTGTCCTTGAACTTAAAAGCATATTATTCTGCTTTCAAGATTCCTTGATGGGGATTCACCATCAGTTTCTAGTAATTAAGAAGCTCTTTGCCTTCTCTGTTCAGCTATCCATTCTCAATATTATTTGCATTAATTGAAAGTATTTCTTTCTCTATTCAGTGGTGTATAGCATAGTGTTTATGACTAAGAACATTCTATGCACAAAAATAAGTAAAACCAGCATTCGATATTTTATTTAATTTCACTACTCTCATCACTGTTTTATTTGACAATTTTAGTCCAAACAAATCAATATAGACATTAGAATTTTGCACGATTGATCTGTTCCTCAATGGATTTAATACATGTTTACAAAAGAAGACTTGCACTTATAAAAAAAGGACAAACCATTCTGTTGCTGATATTTATCTCAGTGACACTTCTGATGCAGAGAAAGCAGATGAGTATCTTTCCCAATAAAACTGAGTGTCTGTTCAATGTGTCTTTCAGTGTGCAACTCCTCAGTGGTGACTTTCATATGCAGAATTTTTTCTTCATTGTAACAGCACTTAAGCAATAATAATCGGAGTAACTGTCTAGATAAAAGCATAAATTGACATTCTATGTAATTGTTAATGTAAACAAAATGTAATAAAGCACATAGCAATGATTGTGATATACCTTTATCTTAACCCAGAACCAATTGGACTAAATGGATTTGTCCTGTACCAGGACAGTTACTTTTGTGTTATAACAAGTCTCAAGGTACTTGGCAAAGAGATTTTACTTTTGTCTGTAGTTTACAGTAGATGACTTCAAGATAGTTCATGGTAGCAGGTAAAACTTACAGCCAGCAGGAAAACACCTCCAAGGTAACAAAGTTTCTGAGAGCTCTATTTTTTTTTCTTTTGGAAGAGATTTTGCACATAAATAAGTGCTGAAATCCCATAATACTTAAAGCAGATCTGAAGAGTTATTACTAGGAATATAAGCAATATCACAAAGTCATTTAAAATCTGCACACTGCCAGAAGTGTGGATTATAAATGGAGAAGCTGAGAACTGGAAAGCTTTTGGGAAGGTTTAGCATATTTAGGATGTAAAAATTACTTTGCTGACTTATTTAGGGAGCCTGCATGGGTTGAACAGGAGCTGGAGCAGCATGCTGCCAAAGGTAGGATTACCTGGAGGATTTTTGTTTGTTTTTGAAATTCTGACAGCCCAAATACTTAATAATCTTGGAAGGAAGTGATGTTTAGATAATTCTTAAATCAATATCTTACAAGAGAGAGCAGAAAACCTGTTATTTGCTACAATGGCCATAAGAACATTGACTACAAGGTGACTGCATCTCTTTTATGTTATTGAGTATTGCAGGAAAAAACTTCTCTCTTTCAAGAGGAGGACAGAAGCAAATCTCATTATGCCTGTAAAATTGACTTGCACTAATATTAAAGATGTCTGGAATTTATTTTAAATTAGGTTTGCTATATTAAATATAATGAAGTATTAAAATGAGATTTAATATAGGTGAGAATACATTTTCTAATAGAACTAAATATCACTTTAATTCTGCTCACAAAAACCTACACTTTAGTGTTACAGATTTTTTTAGAATTTAACAACTATTATAGTTAAATCAGAAATATAAATATTTTTGAACATAATTAGATACAAGTATGAACAAAAGAGCTGGGAAAGAACTTAAATACATTTTGAAAATTAAGGCAGAAAAAATGATAATTTTTGAAATGGCTCTGATATAGATAATAGGAAGTAACTAAATTGAGTGAATATTCAAATATATATGGAAACATAAGCGATAAGAATGAGCCTTTGAGAAGTCAAACTACATGTTTGGTTTAACAAAAGGAAAGTTAAGAGAAATCTCAATTAGCCTGTAGACTCATGAAAACAAATAAAACAGATCTGTCAATTATTCTGTGGGTAAAACCTAAAATAAATGGGTCACAAATATGAATGAAACTTTTAGTTTTAGGTGTAGATACCTATTGGCTGTCGTAGTTAACTGCGGTTTTTTATAAAATAAAATTTATTTATAAAAATTTTATAAAATAAAATTTATATAATTTTATAAAATTTTCAGAATTATACATACAGGATTATTGCAGGATTTGAGTTGGATCAGCACTTTCTTAATTTACAATCTATAGAACTTTGAAATAATTTATTAGAAAATGAAGCTGCTAGAAAATTGGAAAACAAAATAAATGAGTAGAGCAGTATATTGGATTACTAGCTGTCTGTGATGTAACCAACAACTCAAAACCATCAAGACCAAAAGTTTTCCCATACTGGGGATACTTCTGTGATAAAATCTGTTGTTTAATGCTGAGAAATAGTGCTGCATTTTCTTATTTCCCCTTCATTCAGTCTGAGGCTTACATAACTGATCTTAGTTGCTCCATGTGATGCTGAAGGAAGAAATATCACATCTCATACCTAATATGTCCCTGTGCTTTTACAATATATAACATAACTAATGCATAATTGATATGCTAGTTCGTTTGGGGTTTTTTCATTTAATTTTTTCAAACATTAAAGCATCTGCTGTTGGGAAGTGTTCAAAACTTTGACAACCTAGAAATGTAGCATTGCATACTTGTCACATTCAGGCAGTGGGACACTGTGAAAGTACATCACAAAGGGTAAATAGACATGAAGTGATGTGGTGAGAGGAAAATAGATATGAAGTGATGTGGTGAAGGCTCCAGCCCCAAACTGAAGAACTGATCACAAACAATCAAAGGTTATCTTTGCCTACCTTGATTTTTCTTTACACGTGTAATTTCTTATTTTACCTCATAGCTGACAGTTTTGGGACAAACCAGGGTGAACCCTTCTGCCTGATTTTATCTCCAGTGATGTAATTGGACTAGGCTATAAAGGTTTCTTATGAAACTAGCTGCATAAAAATATGGAACTACCTGTATGTGTAACATCTTGACTAGTTAGCTGGCTTACTTTCATTAGAAAAAACTGTAGTGAATTTCATTTTAAACACTGACATGGTATGAAGTCTACCCTAAATCACTGCTCAAATAAAGGATTTCAGGTCTGAATAGATTAGCTCAAGATGAGCTGGAAAACAAAGAATTAATACATACACTTTTATATTATGTGATTTTTGCTGACTTCACACATTTGTAACATATTTGAGGCTGAAAACTAGTGGGTGAGAGAAAGCCTGATGAGAACTGTGACAACTGCTAATTGTTGGATATAGAGCAAGTAAGAGATTGGCCTCAGGCTACTTGATTAGCAAGGTGTACTAGTTTGAAAACAAACCAGTGGGAGGCACCAAGTCAGAATAACAATTTAATGGAAATTAAAGAAAAGGGAAAAAAAAGGTAAAAGAAAACACTGTCAAACTGACAGAGTCAAGGTACAACCTGACACCCTGTTAGGCAGGGTGGTGGTAGTAGTCTGGTAGAATGGTGGCTGCAGTCCTCTGAAGCGGTGATCCTGTAGTAAAACAGTCTGCTCTTCCTCAGGAAGTCCAGTGGTGGCTGTGTAGCTCCTGTCCTCTGGAAATCCAGTGGGAAGCCGGTGTCTCTGGTGTTCAGCCTCAGATTATATCCACGATGGGATGCTTGGTTCCTCCCTCTGGGTGGAGCATCTCACAATGGGGTAACGAGTCATGAGGCAAAGTGTTGATTAGGCTCATTAACAGAAGATAGTCCGGAGGGAGTTATCTCTGAGTCAGGCGGCAGGACAATGATGGGCAATTAACAGAAAGATAGTCTGGGGGGAGGAGGCAAGGAAACACTGCCCCACCTGATTTCAACAGCTGATGGGGATGGTAATAGAATACACTGCAACCCAGGACACAAGGGCAGTATCATCTTGTACAGATATTCTAGCTTATAATGAAATAAAGAGACAATTGCCCAATATGGGGCGAGATCATAATGCCATGTGTGGACCTCAGACACTATGTCAAAGGCTGAGCCCAACATGGAACACAGTTTCACCCAGAGACCAGGCCACCCCATAGGAATCCATCAGTCAGAATGAGTGCCCTGAGCCCCTGGATCTGTACTGCCAGTCTAACCTGAACTAGAAGGACACGGACTGTGGCTGTAGGATGTAGTATGTGCTATTTAGGATAAACCCACTTGCCTAGACATTGCTGTCCATCACTGTAATAAAAATATTTAGTAAATAAATTCTAGACCATGTCATAATGACGATATGGTTCTGCTCTCAGAGGCACTGCACCCAATTACCTCGTTACAAGAGTTAATTGCTCTTTAAATACAAAATGTCATGGTAAAAGTGTTTTCTTGTCCAACTGTTTATGTGTCATGATTCTTCTCTTCAAGAGAATGTGGAGCATTAGAGTTTGAAAAAAGACACAAACAAACAAACAAACCCACAAAACCAATAAAACCCTGCTTCTGCACCAAAAAAAAAGGATAAAACTCACAGTTTGAAAGAAAGTACCGAGAGGTAGGCAGTGGACAGAAAGAAATATGTTTCCTTATTGTTGCTACACAGTTTAACGCACCAGTCCACATCTAAAAAAAAATTGTACAAAAATCTGTTCAATTCTTATCTTATTTTCACAGGACTGTGAAAGAGATGTATATGAATGCCCAAGATGTTACAAGTTCAGGATTTTTTTTTTTTTTAATTGTTAAATCATACAAAGGATGGAGAGTGATGCAGGGAATACTTCATTTCTTAACTTTGGGGGTTTTTTATATTTTGTAGTTCTGGAAGTTTTCATGTACTGGATTTATTTAAAAGACAAACCAATAAGCCTATTTCAGTGCTTTCAAAAGCCCACAATGATAATTGAGTAATAGGCAAAGGTTTTCTGAAAGAGTTGTTCGGATTCTTCAGATGTTCTGAAAAATACTCCTTCCATTCTTCTTTAGCTGAGTTTATTAAATAATTCTTAGTCACAAATTGTTCCCTATAACTTCGATGTCAGATGCACTGTTTATTCTGGAAATGCCTGCAGTGTTGCTGGTTTATGATGTACATTCCATTAGTGGCTGTTTCCCCCCAACAGCTTCTGTGAATTATTTGAGACAGAGTAAAAAATAAATTATTATTGAAGTATATGTTATTATTCAAGACAGTGAATCCTGTTTTCCTGTCTTCCTATGGGAAGCAGACTTTGCCTGCTTCACCGGACTTAAAAGAAAAAAGTCAGGAAAGCTGCTAAAGCTCTGCAATGGCCATATAGTATGTACATGAATCAAATTTAGAATCTATTTCTCAATTATTAATATTTCATCTTTTCAGAACTCTTGCTCATAATGATTTTATTTTGTGGTTCCTTATGCCTTACTCAATTCATCAGTGTACACAGTGTGGACCTTTATACTCCTACACATTTCCTCTAAAGCTAATGAAGAAATCCTGGATGTAGAAGCCTATTCATAATTTTGTTTTTAAACTTTAATCTAACACACACTTTTGCAGACTACATGCTATGGATCTTTGAAGCCTTCAATTTATGAGTCTAAGAATTCATTTATTGAGAGAAATTTTCACCAAGTTTTCTTTATGATGGAACACAATGAATGGATAAACAAACAGAAGGGTTCAAATCTTTGCTAGGAGATTCTGTTGTTTTGTAATTTTAGTTCAGTAATGTCTGCCATGTCATTATGTACACAGTGTGGCTGGCATTAAGTTAATTTTTTTCATACCAGCTCCTATGATGATTAACTTTGGATTTTTGGCTTATACAGTGTTGGTAACATTTCAATAATTTGGTTATCACTGAGTAGTTTGTGCAAAATGTGCTCTCCTCTCTACTCTGCCCTACTCCCCAGCCAAAGTGAGTAAGATGGCATTGGGCAAGGGGCTGGGAGGGGACAAAGCTGGGACAGCTGACCTGGATTGGCATTCCATACCAGATGATGTCATGCTCAGCATTAAATGCTGAGGGAAAGGGCGAGAAAGAGGAGTGAGTGAGTACGTGTGTAGGCATTTAAAATTGATTATTTAAATTTTAAATCTCTAAAATAATTTTTTAAATTAAATTTAGGCAAATTCTCTTTAAAGATGTCCCCTTTCTCTTTTATTTTGAATTAAGAAGTCTTTTTTAAGAAATCAAAACATTAAACAGGAACTTAGAAACAGTATTTGCTTTTCTATGTTTTTTTCACAATCAGGCTAGTTCAGATTTCTTATTTGAAATAGTGATCTTAAAAGTATTCTATTTCATATTTCATATTCACTCATTTTCCATAGTTTACAGAAAGGTTTTGACAGTAATTCAAGAAGCAATTACTCAAATAATTGTTTTATGATATATAACTGTGATGAAACATAGAGTTGAAAACCTTTTTTTTTCTTTATCCTCTGAAGTCCTCAAGACAAAGATGGGACTAAGAGAAAAGCATAGCAATCTAAAAGTTTTACATGACAGTGTCAGGCTTTTTACCTGTGTGTCTGTCTTCTACAGCACCTTGTAAATGTCAGTTATGGTGCCATGTGAATGGTAATAGCTATTAAAGGCCTCATATAGAGCTAGAGACCATGATCTTCAAGAAATTAATGTTCATATATTTTTATTCTAGCTCATTTGTTTTCTGAAGCAAAAAGTCATGATCAATCACCCAGAGGTATTGAAAATTAATTATCATATTTAGAGATATCCTCTCTCTCAGGCCAAAACCAAAAAAAAATCTTGGATATTGGTGGAGCTAGTATTCCAGGTATTTAAACTGTATTGTATTCCTATTTGTACACATTATTTTTGAAAGAAATGAGTGAATGTTTTTCAAATGAAATTTTTAAGATGAGGAAAGCAGAATTGCAAGATTTTAAAATCTATCATTTGCAACAAAATGGAAAACCACAACTAATGTATTAAAACAGTCAAAACTATGAACATAGATTTTCCTAGTATGTCCCCTCCCAAATCAATCAAGTTGGTTTACAGCTTTGATACCAATTTTATTTTTTGATTACCAGATATTGTCTGAGAATTGTAGAAGTGCAGGACAGCCTCTGTGCAATAAGGAATGATTTGACTTAAGCATAACATTGGAGGGGAGGGAAACTTGATTTATTAAGCTTCCTTGTAGGACAAACCTACAGGGAAAACAGTAGACTAGACAGTTCTAACATACGTGTAAACAGTTGAAAAATGACTTGAAGCTGCTTCTGCCAAAAATGTCTTTGGAAATATTGTATCTCAAAAGCCTTTGGCCTAAATACTCCTGTAAAGTAGACTAGAAACTCCTGGAGTTTTCTATAAACCTGTCTGCATATATGTGTGCCAGTTCATTCAGCTAGCAGGTGGTTTGATCCCCACCTGAGTCACAGAGACTCTGAGATCTGAGCTTTTTCATCGTCCCCTTTCTTTGTCAGTGATCAGCCTAGTAAAAATGTGAACAGAAAGATAGATGTGGAGAAGTGTGGCTCAGGTAGAGTTATTACTCCCCATTAACCTTTACCTAGAGGATTTCAGATCACAGCAAGAGAACCATCTTCAGTTAAATGTTGACCTAGAATCCCTGTGTTAATAACACTAAGATGAAATAGGGGATTGAAAACTGTTTCCCAGGGCTCATAGTCCTATTTTTAACTGTTGAATACCAACCAGCATGTTGTTATTCTAGATACAAAGGGATGGACCAAATTTCCATTACAATCCTTGGAAAGTCTCCTAAATACTTCTGTTGATGTTAATGCATACCAGTAGTACATACATGGAATTCCACCAAAAGCAGTCTTCAATGGAGTACCAAATCTCCAACAAAGGGAAAATATTCGCACTTAAAAGTAAATTGTTTCTCACAAGCAGGATTCATTCATTAAAATTATCAGATACTATCAGTCTTATGAAAAGGCAAGAATCAATTTACAGGACATTATTCCTCTACTATATCTAGAGCCATATTAACAGCACTCACCATAGAATCATAGAATGGTTTGGGTTGGAAGAGATCTTAAAGATCTTCTAATTTCAAGCCCCCTTCCACAAGAAGGGATGCCACCCACTAGATCAAGTTGCTCAGGGCCCCACCAAATCTAGCCTTGAACAATTCCAAGGAAGGAGCTTCTCTGGGAAGCCTATTCCAGTGTCTCACCACCCTTACACTATAGAATTTCCTTCTAACACCATATTTAAGCATAGCTTCTTTAACTTAAAACCATTCCCCCTTGTCCACAGACTTAAATATTATTTTCAAAAAAATTTGCTTTACACTGGGGATCATCATCTGGAAACAGAAGAGACAAAATGTCTGGTAAATTGCATCAAAACTATAGGCTAACAACCTGATGGAGTTATAAAAAGAAAAGTCTGTTTATCCTAGGTTATATCAGAATATTTCCTGTAGTCAAAATCCCTCTTTCTACATGATAAATCTGTAAGAGCTTACAGAGGTTATTTTCAGGAAAGGTTTTCTGAGAGTAACTTCTGCTGCAACTATTTCATTAAATGAAATCTAGATATAATGGAATATAAATATATATTTATATGTATATTTAAATAGATCTAGATATAAATGGAATATTGTGCCAGCAATGTGTCCTTGCTGCAAAGAAGGCTAACAGTACCCTGTGCTGCATTAGGAATGTTCAGCAGATCAAGGGTGGTGAAAGAGCAGCACTGGTGAGATGCATCTAGGGTACTGGGTCCAGGTCTGGACCACTAAGGTACTGAAGGGCCTGGAACATCTCTCTCCTGAGAGAAGTGGAATTGTTTAGCCTGGAGAGGAGAAAGCTCGGGGGGAAGTCTCATTAATATATATCAATATGTGAAGGGAGGGTACAAATAAGACCAAGACAGGTTCTTTTCAGTGGTGGACTGCAACAAGAGGCCATGGGCACAAGCTGAAACACAGGAGGTTCTGTCTGAACATCAGAAAACACTTTTTCTTTGTGGGGGTGACTGAGCGCTGGCACAGTTTGCCCAGGGAGGTTTGGAGTCTCCACCCTTGGAGATTTTCAAAAGGCATCTGGACATAGGAAACACTGCTTGAGCTGAAGGCCTGGGCCAGATAATCTCCAGAGGTTCCTTCCAGCATAATAATTATGTGGTTGTATGAGTTCTGTGATCTTAAATGTAGACCCTTGCTCAGGGATCTTTGGGCAGGAACCTTTCCTGTTTCATTTTAAACGAATTTCTCTGCCTGGTCTGTTTTAGAGTGGACCTCTTCATGGCCTCAGTTTATTAACTGTTGATGGCCTTGCTTGAAAGTAAAACTGGCCCTAAAATAATTTCTCATGTTTGAAACTTTTAGCTTCATTGTATATTCTTGTTCTTTTAATGAACAAATCTTTTTATAAATCTAGCTACACATAATTCTGCTGCAGGCTGTTTTCTTAATTTCATACTTCTCGACAAAATTCACCTGATTAAGCAAAATCCATATTTTCATTGACTGAAATTCTCAAAATGTTGTATTTGCAACAAGCTTTCAAAGAAACATCTGTTCAGATGGAAATACCATTTTTTTTCTACCGTCAAGAACTTGCCTTTCTGCTCTATTTTTTGCTTTGCTCTTTAGAGCTGATACTTTATTCATGAGACCTACAAATATGCTTTAAAGCAATTTGACATTTTGTTTTGAACTCCAGTTCCTTAAACTACTATTTCTACAACTTTCTAGCTGGCTTTACTATGTTTTCTGAACAAAACTAAAATGATGAAAAATAACTCATCTGTCTAAAATGGACTTTTGGCTAATTTTGTTTCTTTATAATAAACAGTGATAGAATGATACCCTGCAATAGTGCATTCTGTAATTTGTAGGCCTATACCTATGAATGGTACTTACACTTAAAAATTATTCAATTTCTTATGTTTGTTACTTATCTTTTTTCATTTGGGGGGGGAGGAGTGTTGTGCTTTTTCCAAAGTTTCAAAGGCAGAGGAGTTTGAAGGTATAAAGAAAACTTTTCAAATTCTAAAGTAATGCCACTGTCAGAGCCTTGTCTTTTTCTTAAGCCTTTGATATAGAAAAAATGCTTGTTCCATGGTACTTTAGAGACTGAAGCATAGTGGTAGTATGGGAGGGAATCAAAGTACTGTGTTGTATAAGTAGAAACATTTTTGAGCAGTTTATCTGCTTAGTTTTCCTTTCATATGAGGAAGTCAACATTTCTTGTATGTTGATTAATTCATATTGCAGTTCTAGGGGAAAAAAATTCCATAAGTTGTTCCATTAGCCTAACTTTTTTGTTTAATTTTGCATTTAGCAATAAGATTGCTTCACCAAAGGGATTCCTGTAAAGGTATTTACCTACTGTGTCTGGCCTCTTTACACAAGGACAGTGCACATTTTTTTCACACAAAATTTCCTGTTGTGATGGTTTTTAGCCCAGATTTTCCTTTAGGAGAATGTCATCTTGAAATATAAATAACTTTCAACCATTTTGTTGCTTCTAGTTCGAGTTTTGTTATAAAATGCAATCTTCACTGAAAGGGTGAGGTTTTTCCGTAGGAAAATAGATAAATTGTTCTTCTGTAAAATTTTATGCAAGTCTACTAGTTGTTTATGGTTTTTTGTTTGTTTTTTAATTTATGAGCTACAAAAGTATATCAAATAATTTGTTATCTATTAAGAACGGATACTGAGAAATCATGGAAACTAGAATTCTCTTTCTTTCAGTAAATAGTTTTAGAAAAGTCATTCTGGTGTGGGATTGTGGATAGAAAACTATAAGGCTCTGTAGATTAATCTCTGCAGATTAATTTTTTTTAATTTTGGGTTTTGAGCTGTTTATATACATAACAAAGTATCCTTACTGTGATGAAAGAAAAACAAAAGCAAGAACAAAAGGCCATCTATAAAGTTGAAAATGAACAGCTGAAGAGTAACATTTACAGAAATACTGGGAAACCTCTTCCTGGTTGCTATTTATGCCTATTGCTGCATCTAAGCCTAGAAAACATCCATCTTTATACCTTGCAATTTCAAAGGTCCTAACCTTTAGCGTGTGTATATAGTCCTCTTAACTGTGTGAGTAGCTAGGCACATGTTGTTGTAGGCCATTTGGTTCCTTTCACTCTTGAAAGGAACTGATTAGTCCAGTAATCATTTTAAAATTGCAGTTGAAAGGTTTCTTACTGTTTAGAGAATAGACTTTTCTGAACTGCTTCAAGAATAGTCTTCATAAGGAAATTCAGCTTAAAGTTAAATATAGATGATATTCCTGTATCTGGAAGAGGAAAAACGGATTCAGAAGAAAAGGAAGTCTCCCCTTCAAACCAGTGAAACAGAACCATATGACCTAGTGTTTAGGAATTCCTTTGTGATGGTGAAAATTTGCATTCTATTTATGGAAATGATAGCATCCTATTCATTCCCATTTTATCCTAATGCTGTCTATGCATTATACAAGACATTATTTTAAATGAGTGTCAGAGTCAGAAGGGTACAGTTACACACATTTATTCTTTCCTTTGCTTTATGAATCTAGATTTTTTTTTTTCCTTATATAACACTGCAAAGCTTTACAGGAAGAAAATGGAGAATGACTTTCTCTTATCCTATTCAAAAAGTATATTTATACTTCTGGCAATTATCCGGAAAAGTACATGTTTCGTGCTGGAATACTCTTTAGCAGATACAAAAGCTTTCAGCTCTATTTTTATATAATGCAATTATACAAAAGGCTGTAAATATAGAAGTATTCTAGAAGTACTCCTGTGTAGTCACCTGCTTCTGTGAGGAGCCCATGTGTGTAGAAATCAATCTCCTTGAGACCCAGTTTTCAGTTGTCTTAACATTCTTATGAATATTTTGACTTTACAGAGTCAAAGTGCCTACTGGCTTGGGCTCTATTTTAAGGCCGGATTCTCAGCTCTAGATTGATTTAGATGTTCTTCTCTCTCTCATCTTTTGAAGAAGATATATTTTCTACTTCTAGCAGTAATAGCTTTACTATTACAAGCAGCATAAAAGCAAAATGATCAGCATTATAATACCAGTCCCTAAACACTATGTTAATAACATTACCTTAGTAAGAAGTGTTAAAGTAGTGTTACTCCCACTTAGTTAACATAGTTTTCACACAACGGCAATCGTGTTTTGTTACCATCATCAGATAGTATCCATTAAAGATTGTGAACATCAGACTGAACATGTTCTTACATATTTGGGCCTGAATATATATCCTTATCTTGTTAGGTGTGTTTGATTGCAGATTCTTTAGGATGGTTAATTTACCATTTTTGTTTTCAGCGAAGATGTGCATTTACTTCTGTGTAGCACCACTCATGAATAGGTGACTGCTAAATAAGAGTGTAAAGCTAACATAAAACAGAAGTTGAAATTGTGATACATGAAAAAAGCCTGCAGCTTGGCCACTGAATTTATGGGATTGTACCAGAAATGCAGAGGATTTGAGGGAATTCTTATGTTTTATTTCCTTTAGATTTTATAGAACCAGCATGACCCAGGGAACTTTCCTGCAGTAATTGCTCTTAAAGTCACTTCATGAAATCACTACTCTTCTGTTCAACAATTGTGGGTCAGGACCTAGTTATTTCTGAAAGTCTGACGGTCTTTGAAACACAGTTTGCAGTATGTGAATCCAGCATGAAGTGGGAGTGAATTACAAACTTCTGCAGTATCCCAAAGTACCAGATAATATTTTTTTTGTGAACACAGCATGATAATTACTCACCTGTAACTGTTGAAGTTTTTATTACTGCAGAGCTTGAACATGTGAGGCTGTATTTAGTCTGGCTGAGATGAAGTTAATTTTCTCCACAGCAGCCTCATAACTCTGTGCTCTGCATTGGTATCTAGAAAGGTGTCAGTAACACACCAGTGTTTTGGGTACTGCTGAGCAGTGATTTCACAGCACCAGTGCTGTCTCTCCAACATTCCACCTCTCACCAGTAGAGTTCGAGGAGATATGATTGACCCAAACTGACAGAAAGGGATGTTCCATATCATATAATACATAACATCTGCTCAGACATAAAAGTTAAGAATTAAGAGGAGGAAGGAAATCAGTCATTATTACATTTGTCTTCTAGAGCACCTGCTATGCATGCTAAGCCCTGCTTCCCTGGAGGGGTCTGGACATCGTTTGATGATGGGAAGTAGAGAATAAAATATTTTGATTTTTTCTTTGCTTTGTGCATGCAATCTTGCTTTTGCTTTACGAAACTGCCTTTATTTTGATCCACAAGCAGTTTTTTCATCTTATTTTCTTCTTCCTTGTCCTGCTGAGGATCAGAGTGCTAGAGCAGCATGGTAGGCAACTGGCATTCATCAAGGCCAACCCATCGCAAAACCACAGAAAACAGTTCTGAGATACAAGGTCAGAACCTTTAGTTAGAGAACTGCTAAATGGGTAAGCTGTCCACAAGATGATATGATGGGTTACACCCTAGAAAATATGTTCCACAAACTTATAAGCTACCAAGAATTCTGTAGTCTATCTTTGAAAATTAAGAATAAAATACTGGGCAGGAGCCAGTGTTAGCAAGAAATAACAAGCTTTGTTCAGCTTTTAAGGCTCAAAGACATTGCCAGTTTTGTCTGTTTTGGTCTTAGCCTGTCTGAATAAAATTAGTTTGCTTAACCATATCATCTGTTTTCTAATGAAGTCAATTATTATTCAATTTCTTAATTTTAATTTAGATTTATATAATCATGCAGCATATTTCTTCTATAGATAGTAGTAGAAAGTAATTATCCTATATAGAAGGAAATATTTGTGACACTAACAGTAGTAGCAATATAAATACAGATATCATAGAACAGCAGCAGTCTTGAAAAGGACGCAGTACAGTGTAAAAGGGTGCAGACCTACGATATGAAAAGGAAGGCACAGGATTATAAAAGAGATCCCATAGCTATAAATAACTCACCAGTGGTCATTTAAGAAAATGTAGACTTGATTGCTGGCCAAAAGCAATGTTAGAGATCAAGGAAGAAAAATTAAAATAATTATCCAATATATGTAAGATACTCCATATATTTGACTATAAAGTAGAATTTCAATCAAGAAAAGCAAAGTGCAAAGCCTTTAAAACTATTTTTTTTTTTTTAATTTTCTTCTTGTTCTATAAAAATTCAATGTGGGCCAATAATCATTGATTAGTCTTAAGGTTTCAACAAAAATATTGGCTTTGCATATGAAAGCATGTTTCCTGTTTTTCTCAGTTCCTGCCAAACATTGCACTTAACTGATTTTAGTGGAGCTCTGTTGCTTTGTAGCAATTAGAAAAATGGTTTATGTTGGTAGAACTCTTCCAGTGTTTTCAATGTCAGGAGTTAATTTCTGTTGTCAACAATTCAAAATGTTCTATCAATTCAGTATCTTGGGATCGTCTCTCTGAAAACAGAAAGAAGAGTTTCCCCCTCACTTCAGCTTTTTCTTAAAGGAGAAATAGAGCTCTTTATCACTGCATATTCAATTGGGCAAATGTAAAATTGTTGTCCTCCACTACACAGAGAGTATATTACCATACTAGTAACAGGCTACAGTCTTGCAATAAGTCCACAAAGGCTGAGAATTTTAACTGATCCAGCTTGCTTTGCCTGAACTTGGCCTACCTGGAACAGTTTTAGCAATCTCAGTAGTTGCTGAAAAGCTAACTGTGTATTATCTAATTTATTTCAGGTTTAGCTTAGCATAATTTTTTAGTGTAACACCTACTGTTATAATAATTTTTTTTGCTTCTTGTAGGTAATGGCTACTAATTCTGTTCTATTAATATTATGACTGAGAGATAGTAATAAGCAGCACTTATTCTGGGGAAAATTAATTATCTATGACTCTAGAGTAATAGTGTAAGGATATACACCCTGGATGTCTGCACAAAAGATAACAGAGTCCCCGGAGTTTTAAAAAAATCATCAGTGGTCAACTACTAGGCATTAAAGAAATGCTACCTTGGAAGTTGGGTGGGACCAGTTTTAGAAACGACAAAAGAAGCAATGTCCATCACATTTATACTGTACAACACACAACACTTACATAGAAATCATAGATTATGGACTAATAAAGAAAAGAGGAGCTTTAGAGCATATATGAACTTCAACAGACAACATCATTTCCCCTCTAATAAAGAACTTGGGAATAAAAATGACTTGTCATTTGCAGGTGTGTATTGAGTTCTTTGTTTTTTTGATTGGGGTTGTTTTGGTTTGGGTTTTGCTGGTTTTCCTTTTTTTTCTTTTGTTCAACAAAAATGGGAAGGTAAGAATAACACCAAAGAAACAGGCAGATACTATTCAGGTAGATCAGTTTTAACTGTGTCATGAAAGGGAATGACCAGTAATCGGATACACTGGTCTATAATTGTTACTATCACTGTAACTGTACCAACAAAAATTCTTCTTTTATTTTAATTCTTTAATTAGAATGTCAAATGCTTGGGTTTCTATATGTTTCTCTAGCCCACACAAATTTTATGATGTAGTTGGTCTGGTACCAAACCTTCAGATTTGGTTCTAGTTTGGATACAACTATGTAGTGCACTACCTGCTATTACATGAAGTTGTGCAAAAGCTGAGTTGATAATGATATGAAGGGGAAAACAGAGGTGACAGAACTATATAGGGGATTTGGGTTATCTGTTTCTATTTCTTTCTCACAAACAGTTTCAGATTTGAATCTGCTGACACCTGTAACCTTTTCCTTATTATCATATATTCATAATAAAGTGTGTACAACATATTGCTATGGTAGAATAGTAAGTAATTTCTCTGATAATGATATCCATAGAGGCTCTGATTTAATTAACATGAAGGACTGGACCTAAAACCCACAGGTAATTAGAGACCTGTCCATGTGACCTCAATGCCTAAGAAGACTACGCAACAGATTATCTTGACTGCAGTTCCATGACACGTACAGGACAACCAGGGAATCAGGGCCAGCCAGCATGGGTTAAGGAAAGGCATGTCCTGCTGACCAACCTGATCTTTTTTTATGACCAGCTGAACAACCTAGTGGATGAGGGAAAGGCTGTGGCTCTTCTCTACCTGGACTTCAGTAAAGCCTTTGATATTGTCTCCCATGACATTCTCCTGGAAAACCTGGCAGCCCATGGCTTGTACAGGTGCTCTTTTTGACTGGCAAAACCTGGCTTGATGGCTGTCCCAGAGGCTGGTGGTGATTGTGCCACATCCAGTTGGTGGCCGGTCACTGCTGGGGTCTCCCAAGGCTCAGTACTGGAGCCAGTGTTGTTTAATACCTTTAATCAATGATCTGGATGAGGGCATCAAGTGCACCCTCAGTAAGTTCACAGACAGTGCTAAGTTGAGTGGGAGTGTTGGGTAGGAGGGCTCTGCAGAGGGATCTCAACAGGCTGGATCAATGAGCCAAGGCTTGTGAGGTTCAATAAGGTGAAGTGCCCTGTCCTGCTCTTGGGTCACAACAACCCCACGCAGTACTACAAGCTTGGGGAAGAGCAGTTTGAGAGCTCTTCAGTAGAAAAGGACCTGGGGGTGCTTGTCAACAGCTGGCTGAACATTAGTCAATGTGTGCCCAGGTGGCCAAGAAGGCCAGTGGCATTCTGGCTTGTGTCAGAAATAATGCAGCCAGCAGGAATAGGGAACTGATTAGTTCCTCTTTAGTCAGCACTGGTGAGGCCACATCTTCTATCTTGTGTCCAGTTCTGGGTTCCTCACTACAAGAAGGACATTGAGGTGCTGGAGTGTGTCCAGAGAAGGGCAACAGACCTGGGGAAGGGTCTAGAGAATGAGTCATATGGGGAGCAGCTGAGGGAGCTGGGGTTGTTTAGCCTGAATAAACAGAGGCTCAGGGGAGACTTTCTCACTTTCTACAACTACCAGAGAGGAGGTTGTAGCCAGGTGGGGGTCAGCCTCTTTTCTCAGGCAACTAGTGATGGGACAAGAGGAAATGGCCACAAGCAGTGACAGGGGAGGTTCAGGTTGGACATCCTGAAGAATTTCTTCACTGATGGGTTGTCAAGAATTAGGACAGGCTGCCCAGGGAAGTGGTAGAATCACCATTCCTGGAAGTGTTTAAGAATGACTGTACCTGGCACTCAGTGCTATGATTTAGTTGGCATAGTGCTGTTTGGTCAAAGATCTTGGAGGTCTTTTCCAACCTTACTGATTCTATTATAGACTACATATGTATTTGCAACTGTAACAGCTGTTTAGAAGACATTTAAACTTTAAAAATATGGTATTGTATACTAGTAATTCTGAGTTACTTGTAACATGTAGATGGTGCAAGATAAAGCTTTTAACACTTAGCATGTTCAGAAAATTATTTTCTTTTTCTTTTGCACAGAGATACTATGTTTTCAAAACAGAATAAGAAGAAACTCTTTCAGAAAGTACAATTATCACACAAATATATGGTGACAAATTACCTGTGAGCCTTTATTTTTGAGAGAAAGTGAAAGCTGTGAAAGAAAGTGTATCAACTTAGCCAAATGAGTAATTTCTGAATAATATTCATTCAACAGTTGATTTACATTAAATGCTACACTACTTCATTGTATGTCAAAGTCGTCTTTGTTCAGATTTTTAGATATTTTGAAAAGTTTAGAGGCTTTGTCTGAGCTTTGCCATAACTGACAACTGAGATGAAATAGAAGAGATGAACAGTTTTCATATGCAATGGGCAGAACTGCTGAATACTGGGGTTTTTTCTGAGGAGAACGGATTGGCAGCAGAGGGATTATACATTATACATTGCAGGCAGAGAAAGGACTCATGGCTATAGAATATAATGAAAATACAAAACATCTTTATTAAACCTTAAAGACATTGCAAATATTAAAATTCCTCGTAACTTACAATATCATTTTTCTAATCTTATTATTAATATTGCTTAATAAATGATTTGATTACTTGAATGCTACTATATCTGTTCTTTGGTAAAATTTGAAGATATAGCACCAGCTACAAGAAGAAGTATAGCCATATTACTGAATTGTGTGGTTCAAGCTACTTACTGGGAGACACAGTAAGTGAATCCAACGAAATGCCTGCTCCCTACCTCTGCTGTTATGGTATAAGATCTTTTCTTGGAATGGTGTTCCATTGCACAGATGCAGCAGTTCACGACTCTTTAGAAGCACCAGAACTTGTTGCTGAATGAGGGTTGAAGTTACAACTTTGTTTTGTTTGAATTCTCTGTGATGATCATAAATATTGAACACAAGGTAAATATTGGCTTATCCTTTAATTACTGAAGCAAAGAGGTGGGGGGAAGAAGAAGCAATTTATTGCCCTGCTTTAATGTTAGGGTTTCTACAGCTTTATCTAGTCCCTTCTGTACATGGTGTTTGATTAGCATTGTAACTTCACAGTGTTGATTTTTGAAATACACTATCTCTAAATACCACCTTAAAGTACTGGATTGCATTCTCCTTCCACTTTGTCAGACATGTATTTTATGATCTAAAGACAGACACTGCTGGGAAGGCTGGTCTAGCTCCATCAGCTTCCATTTCACTGGGCTCAGTGATCATCTAATATCACCTTAAATCTGGAAAGAGACTAACTCAGGTGGGAAGGGAATCCTTAACAATCCAGCTTTATAACTAGTAGTATGGATCAAGCACCTACATTAATAAAGGATATTGTACATATAAATGTTGGTTTATTGACCTCTGAAAGACTTAATTCTTTTTCAGTTCTTTCTTTCAATGCAGCTTAAGTCTTTAGTAGGCTTATTAAGTTTGGTAATTTTTATTCTGCAAAGAGAAGATGCATAACAGTGTTCACAAAATACTTCTGAGACTGACAGAATGTGTTGCAATGAGGTCTCTCACCTGAATGTCTAATAAGCACATCCTAAAAACGTCAAAATCTTACACTGAAGATTGGAATAGCTTCAGGCAACCTGCAGCATTTTGGGAAAAGCCATAGAGAGATAGACAGAAATAGCTGCATATAATTAAAACTTACAAAATTAAATAATTAAATAGTAAACTTAGTTAAATAATAAATGCACTATTTTGAACCTATTAAGTATCACAATTAATGTCTGTATTTATGTATTTATTTATTATATTTATAGAATACATTAAAGTTTCTGGAAGGCCTCTCTTTCAGAGATTAAAAAACCAACCACTCACTACCAAAACCAAAACAAACAAAAAACTAAACCAACCCCACAACACATTGAAAATTACAACTTTTTACTTATTTGGTGATAACACATGCTTACCAAAAACAGAGATTTCAAAGTGTTGTTCTTCCTTTTTTTTTTATTTCTCATACAGAGGTAGAAATATAGGCTAATGTATTTTGCTTTCTTGTATCTTGTCTTTTTCATGTTCTAAAAATACTGAAATAAAGGATCTGTATGTGAGGCATTGAATTAAAGATAATTGGGGCCTTACAAATCTGTGATAATAAGCAAAGGGAAACAAAAATGATCAAAAGACATGATAATCACCATCAAGCAACAAAAATAACTTTGCACATTTATTATTTAATATCAACAAGCATTCTAATGAGATGATAAAAAATTATCTGTTTGTTGGAGAAACCAAAAAAACCCATTACAGATAAAAATCGACCTTACCTGGCAATAATAAAAAAAAATAACATGAAATTTCAACAGTCATAGTAAGGATGTTAGAGTTCCCACAGCAGTTCTCTATGTTTTGGGGGGTTTTTAGTACAAGTAGGATTAATAGATTTTAATTGGAGGAGAAAGGGGAAAGCAGACCGGAGCAAAATACTTATTCACATTAAATATTGCTTCATTATAATTACTATGTATTTTATCAAAAAACAGAATATTTGGCAAAAATTTTATAATATCTACTGTTTCTTTTACTATTTACAGTAATATTTCTTATATTTCTTGATTTATAAAGGGTGTTAGTATTTGATAGCCAGAAAGAGAGTAGTTGCTGATATTAATGATGCAGATCAATAACTTGAATAATTTCTTCGTGGTGGTGATATATTTTATATATATCCATTTAATTTTAAGAAAGGCTGCAATTTTAAAGTTGAAGATTCATTGACTACTTAACAATTTAAGAATTAGTCCATTATGGACAAAACTACAGCATTCTTGTAGGGTTTGTGGGAGGATAAAATAACTGTGGCAAATTCCATACCTGTCTTGAAGGTCAGTATGATCATTTTAGTAGCCACAGTTTTAACTGTTGAGCCTGTGTATGTAGGCTGAAGGAAAAGACGTAATGACTACGGCCATTAGTAGTAAAAACTATGACAAGGCATGATCCTAGACATCGAAACTCAAATGTTTTATTTAAAATATTACAACATTCATCATATGGCTTTGGCTCAGAGCTCTTCCTCAAATTAATTCCTGGCAGGATTAAAGGTTTAGAATGGCTAAAAAATCTTTCCTATTTACAAAATCCTGGGGAGTGGGTCATTAGTCTCCTAGTACACCTGTCAGTATTCCCAGTAAGGGAACAGTTGAATTCCTGTTGATTCATAGTGCTTCCTACTGCTTTAATTCAAAGTACATGTACACAATATATAGCCATAGATCCCATTCTATTAATGACCATGGCAGGAATTTATCTCATCCACTTTTAGATACCAAAGAGTTCTTCAGTCCATATACAGTCTAAAGTCAACAAATCAGCCACCCTAGACTATAACACCCTAAAGTCAACAAATGACATGCTAGTGTACAATGTGATGGTGGTCTTGATTTGCCCATGCAGGTGTACTGCTCTAAGTATTGTCAGCATTAGATGTGCAGAGATATCTACACACTGCTATCTAAAATTGTGGTTCAGTTTCGGTCAAGGACATAATGTGGATCCTTTCTCACCTGAAATCAGTCCAAAACAAAAAAAAACTATTTAATAGATTATGAATTTAGGAAGTTAATTCAAGAGTACTGAAAATTAGTCTGAAATGTTCGCTGGATCAGGGAGAGATTCATGCATATGAATCACTGTACTTAGACAAAAGGCTGGCTTATACATAGGAGTTTCCGAATGACAGTTAAAGGCACAAATCAAGTAATATTGATTTTTGAGAACAAAACATGCTTTTCTACTCACTGTGTTTCCTTTTTTTTTTTTCATTTGAAATACTTCATAATGAAACTTTGTCAATCCGTTAGGGATTTATGCAAACGTAGTTCTGATTCAAAAATCGCATTTTCCCAACTTCTCTGTCTCTGTTAATGTGTTTACAAACATCCTACTTAATAGGGAAATTAGAAGTATGATCCTTGATAAACAAACACCTAATTCTTGCAGCTGAGATGCACTGTCTCCTAGGGTTACATTTTTACATTGAGCAAGTAAGCAGAATTAGGAAAAAAAAAATCTCATACATCTCTCCTTAAAATTTTCAAGGCTTTTCAGCTTGTCTTCTCTCATTCTTTTTCCTTTCGCTTATGTGTATTTTCTCTCCTTTGTCTCACTTGCTATGAATAACATGTTTTGAGGTAAAAACTGTTAAGGAGACTCTGATCCAGGTGTCATTGTGAGTTGGTTGTGAATTCAGATCAAATGCAATGTCAATGAGATACTTCAAACCAGGAAGCCTAGAAACTTAGAAAGGAAAGTCTTTTTTTTTATTATTCCCAGGCCTTCTCTGGCTTGTTTATTAACATGCACAATAATTTGGGTGAAAAAAAGAAAAAAGTCATTGTTGTTTGTCTATTGACTAATTAAGTACTCCATAGCTGCAATTTTAGATTAGCCTTAAGACTTTGAATTCAGTCTTTGAATGGCTGTAATACACAGAACTCTGGCATGCAACCAGCCCTCTTTGTAGTGAGGCTCTTTTATGCAAAAACAGCTGAAACTTTCATTAAGTGTTTGGATGCAGCCAAGCAAGACAGAACAGTTAAGATGTAATGAAAAAGTGATAGAAATTATGATCTCCATTATAAAATAATCACCCGGGAGAAGGAGTTGTCTTCTGCTCCTGTGGTGACATTCACTGCAATATCTGTATATGAAAGTAACAGAATTTCAGGATTAAATTGAGGTTACCCATTGTTTTCACAACTGCTTGATGTTTTCTGAGGACACAATACAAAGAGACAGTAGCCTTAACTTTAAAGTGCTGGTACTTTTGGACATCATCAGGTCTTTGTCTGGTCAAACACAAAGAAACTCTTTTGAGCTGCACAAACATTTAACAAAAATACAGTAATGAATCGTCATAAAACTGAAGTTACAGTAAGAAGTAGCTAATTACATGCAGTGACCTACATCCAATAAATTTGCCTGTTCCCAACAGTTTTTAATGATAAGTTATTCAAAACTTTATTTTTTCTACCACCTTAATATGTTATCATAATTCTGCCAAACAATATTTTTTATTTCAACTTCATTATGTTGCATGTATATTTGCATCAATAAAAAAATGTTAGAATAGCTGAACATCAAATACTCCAGATGGTTCCTCCTACATAGATACTACATTCCTCCTACATAGATACTGTGGAGATTCCATGTACTGTAGAATAGTCAAAATAAAGGCCCTTTACTGAAGTGAGAGCCCTTATTCATTATACTGAACTGTAATTAGCAGGGTCCCTTTTAAAATTTTCTTTTTTTTTTTGCTTGATTATGATCAATTAAATTAAATTCACTACAGAAAATTGCAGCTCTATTTCAGCAGAAATCAAGAAGTGAAGTTTACATACTTTATTCTCAGAATCCAATTTCACTCTTATGAAGCATTTTGTGTTTCACCCCATGATCTGCAAAACAAATTGCTTTCAAATATTAAAGGTATCATCTACCTTTAACAGGCTGTGGAGACATCACATTATATGTGTTATGGCATCTTTAATCTGAATATTTCCACTGTGGTGCCATTGACTGAAAGCTCTTTAGCAGTTGCTGTACATTAAATTCAGTTCTAGAGCACTTCTTTGAGTTTGGTTTCATTTGAAAGGGAATTAAGTCTGCAGGATTCAAATTTAATCCACAGTGAACACCAAAATAAAGTAAAAGGGATGGTATGGAAATCCTGCTCCAAGGCACCCTCCGGTTCGGAATTAAAACACTAATGTGACCATTTTACTTTATGACTTTTATCTAAACAAAGTAATATAAGTTTGTATTTAAAGAGAATAAAGAAGAAAAACACAATTTATAGAAAGATGTGTGATCTAGGCCTCAGACTATTCTGGTACTGAATAAAATGGTAAAATACCTACAGGAAGAGAATAGTAAGACTGACAATACCCAAACTAATAGATCAAATGTAGATGAGTAATAATATTCATATTCATGAGTTTAAGATATCTTTTACAACTTTTTTCAAGCAGCATTTTCAAAGATGGCTTTTTTTCAAATATGCTAAGGAATCTGTGAGTGCTTTTGAAAAGTGTTTCCTACTCTGTTTGCTTATTGCTTTTTGCTTTGATTTTAATAATAATGTCAGATCACATATGGTATGGCTTCTTTTGAACATAAGTACAGAATTACAGCAATAATATTTCCATAATTGTTCATAGGGTGCACCTCATAATAGAATGATTTTACTTTTCCACCCAGAGCAGGTTTCTGAGGAACATGCTGTGAGAGACTGGAGGGATTGCTGGGTCAAAACATTTCGGGTGCATGTGTGAGGGGAAGGGGCAGGTAGGGCCTTGCCCTGGTAAGGAGATGTCCTGTTCTGCACACCCCACCCCACAGGCCTGTATCCCAGCCTGGCAGTGGTCATCAATCCACAATGCTCCACACCTGTCCCTGGAGACCCAATCTAGCCCCAGAGTGGCCAGATAAATGGAAGTCCCACCTGGGAGAATGGCCCAGGAAAGCCAGAGGCGATTTAACCCATGACATGAGGCAAGAACATGTCTTGACCTTACCTCCTCTTGGAATTTCTATCAGCTGAACACCGCCAGGACTAGGAGTGGTAGCTATACTTGCTCTTTACTATATATTTTCTCTCTTTCTTCTTCTAACTCCCTCTTCTCAGAGTTTTGAGTAACTTAAAATCAGATGGGCTTGGAGTTTTCTAACTTGAAATGGCCTAAGTTAGTGCTTTGTGGAATGTTTTGTGTTGATTGAATGCTGCTTTGAGCTTTTGCCAAAGTTCTCTGATTTTCTGAAGTTGCCAGTAAAGTTTTTTGTTTTGACCTCTTGGGAATATCTTGTCGGTGTTTCTGTAGTGCATCTAACTCAAAGTACATGAACAAACAGTAAGCTCTTTTAAGAGAATCATAGAGCAAGTTTTTAGGTTCTTACACATGTCTAGACAGCTTTTGAAGATGTCCAAGGACAGTTTGTACTTTTGCTTAGCTGCCTGAACATTAAAAAAGAATTTCTTTATGTCTAGGTAGAACATCCTGTATCTCATGTTTTGACCACTGTCTCTGTATTCTTGTGGTGGGTCTGGCTGGGATGGAGTTAGTTTTTCTCATGGTATCCCCTATGGTGCTGGTTTTTGCATTTGTGGCTAAACCAGTGTTGATAACATACCAGTGTTTTGTCTGTTGCTGAATACTTAAATGTACAGCATCAAGACTTTCACTTCAACCTCTCTCTCCCACAAAAGCTAGTAGGCTGGGGATAGATAAGAGGCTGGGAGGGTACATAGCTGGGTCAGCTGTCCCAAACTGACCAAAGTGGTATTCCACATATATATAGCCATAGTAGCCTATGACATAAGCATAAAGGTTGAGGGAAAAGAGGAGAGTACAGAGACTTTTGTGGTTATGCTGTTTGTCTTTCCAAGAAACTGCTACTCATGTTGAAGCCTTTATTTCCTAAGAAGTGGATGGATGTGTTGTGTTGATGGAAAGTAGTGAACAAAATTCTTTTTTATATTTGTTTCTATGTGCTTGTCCTTTTAAATTGTCTTCATCTTCATCCATGAGCTGTTCCATCTTATTTTCTTCCTCTGCCCCATTAAAAAAGGGTAGCAAGAGAGCAGCTGTTTGAGGTTCTGGTAGCCAAGCACCCACCACACTTTACACCCTCCCTTCTGACATTT
The DNA here is from genome assembly GCF_017639235.1 of Corvus kubaryi. Classification (NCBI taxonomy): domain Eukaryota; kingdom Metazoa; phylum Chordata; class Aves; order Passeriformes; family Corvidae; genus Corvus; species Corvus kubaryi. The sequence goes on from NW_024582073.1 coordinate 12,642,234, forward strand.
GTATACATTGATGAGATCCCCTGAGCCTTCTCTTCTTCAGGCTGAATTAAAGAAATTAAACCAGTAATTTCTTGTGGTTTAAGATTAAAAAGATAAATCTTTCATAAAGAATAGCCAAAGGCTCTGACCTCAAAGACTTTCTCCTTGAGCAAAATGAAATTGACTTTCCCTTATGCAAGAGAATATATTTTTGTTTATATATTATTTTCTATATGCACAATTCTTCTGTGCCTTCCCAAATACAGCACCTGTGTGACAATATCTAGAATTACTGTGAATTGCAGCAGTTTTTTCCAGCCCATATTCAGGAGAACTATATTTTAAAAAATAAACCTTGAAAAATATTTGCTTTCTCAGTGCATTGAAATGGAAATCTGGTCAGAAAAACATCTTTAAAGCAATCCTCAGGAAACACTGGCAGAGAACACACACAGCTCCTGTACTTGTGTTAGGTGTGGAAGAAACAGGTTTAAATAAATAGACTGAACTGGACAAAGGGCACATTTCAGGAAAAGGTCTTGATTCCTGAGCTACTAATTTTACTTCTTTGCTTTCAGCTTCTATTTTAAGATGACACAGGTTACATGCTGGGGTTGATTGATCAAAAGGAAGTAGATTACCACTTAAAATAGATTCTTAATTTTTGACACTTTAAGTCAAATCACAAAACTATATCTGTCTAAATGTTGGGTGAATTTAGTAACTGCATACACCTGAACCTCACATTCAAAATTAACAAATTGCTTGGAGGTTGTAGTAGGCAAAAAAACCCTCAAATTGTGAACACTGACAGGGACAGGGTAATTTTGTGTAAACATTCAAAATTGAACTTCTGATTTCTCAAGCAGAAGCCTGCTTGCTAGCTACAATTGGTTTAGGCTGGCTATATATTTTGAGTAAAATGTGAGCTAAAGAAGAAAGTCCTGAATCCTCCAAATAACAAAAAATAAGATAATATTATCAATTAGAAGGCTGTTCATAGGTTCTGCATGTATGCTATTTAGACAGAGAAAACTCTAACCTTAAAGTCTGGGAAAGGAGGTGAAGACTCAATTGAAGAAGGAGTCTGAGAAGTGGTGGAAGATCTGTGCAATCAGGGAGATTTGGCTGGATATATCCCAGAGCTTAACTAGTAACACCTGGGACTAGTAAATCCCAACAGGTGCCCCAACAGAAGCCAACATGACTTTTTGCCTGACTGAAAACAGTATCTTCACTTGGGGAAGAGAAGGCAAGATCTAGGGAATGTAAGCCTACATCCCATCTAGGAAGGTGAATAGCCTAGTTTCAGAATTTACTGTCTTATAGATTCTGAAACTAATCTAGTACCCATATTCACTACAGGTTTTTTACTTTGTCCCACCTGTGACAAGGATTTAGTTTTACTTTAAAAAGAAATCAGGTTTAAAGAAAAAAAAAAAAGGCTAAAGCACATATTATAGATCTTCTTTAACAATAACGTCAAAGGTAGACTTTACTATTTTATGTATGAATGGCTCCTGCTTACAAGTTCTTTTCTAAGACAGACACTTCTCTTGAATTGCCAGAGAAAAAAAACCATATTTTTGTAGTGAGATTTAGGGACTAAACCTAACAAAGTGACTGTAAGGCTGACTCTTGGCTGGCACAGATACAGGTAGGGCTTTATGAAACCATTATAATTGTATCACTTTCATATTCTGCAATTACATTAATAAATAATCTTACAGATTTAAGATAGTGGCACTCCTGTCTGCTGAGGAATTGATGGGGCATTTTCCTTGTTACATCCAGTTGTTCAGGGGACTGATTAAAGTATTTTGTTAGGGAAATATACTTCTAAGTATTTGTGTTCTTCAACCTGTTACAGTTAAGCTTTCAAATTAGGATGTTCAGAAGATGCTGTTGATGACCGGGTGATACACAAAATATTTATAGACTATTCATCACAAAAAACAATATGACTTAACAAACGAAAGACTTACTAGATGTTTATCTTTGTGAATACAGAATATTCCTATTGATTTATTTCTCTTCTTTCATAACTCCTTCTCCAAAGTAATATTTCCAATTGATGATTTTACAAAATTTTCTTCATGTTGTATTTTTGAGAAATCATGACTGGAATTTATCCAGATATCTGACACAGATAGACACATATAGCACAAATAGGCAGTACTTTACCTCAGTCTTTGGACAGTTTTTGCAAGCATAAAATGTCTATTAACATCAAGCATATTAATCTTGCCTAAAAGGACTTGTACAAATTCTTAGGAGGGAAAGTATAAAGGAAATACATGAAGACAAGTAAGGCTGTGAGGAAAGAGGCACTCTAAAACTGCTGACTAAAAGCACTTTGTGAGGGAAAGGGCCAGAATTATGTTCTAAAACAAACAAAGAGAAAATATAGCAGAACAGTTCAAAGAAAAATGCTCTGAAAGAATTTACTGCCTTGTGGCTAGAGGTGACATTGAAAGTAACATGGACACAAGCTGATTAAGCTGCTGTCAACATATTTGGCCCCAGGAATCAGTTACTATTGATTTCCAGCTTACAGTAAAGGAAAAATGCAGAAACTTACGAAAAGAGCTGTATTCAGTAAATTCTATTAGCATATTCTCTGCAAAGGATGAAAAAAACAAGTTGGAATTAATCTAAGGAAAAATTCACATCAAAAGACTCTGTTAGAACCAAAAGTTCCCTGTGTTGCCAAGCCCATGAGAAAAACGAATGCACAACAGATATTTTAAAATTATTTTTTACTTTCTGCATCCTTAAAATAATAGACTTTTTAAAAACAGTATTTAATATGTTAAATCAGTGTGTTTCTAAAAATAAAATATGACTGTTTCATTCATAAAACATTCCCAGCATGTTTATTTAGACATTCTGAAATGTAAAACATGACCCCTCTTCCCTGAGTAAGTGATTGGCTTCTCAATTGTTTAGACCCAAGTATGAATAGAAGCCAGTCAGACCTGCAGAACATATTGTGCCTGTCACATGGGGAGCTGTAGCTGCCAGGAGAATTGTCAAAGACTATCACAAAGCACCTTGCAAAAAGAGATACAGATAGTGTTTCTGTAGAAATACAAACGGAAATACAGTTTTTAGCAGCTATAGGTCATGCAAATGGACTATCAACTAAAATGAAACTAAAGTACAGACAGCATAATTTATAATAACAAGACTTGATAAACTGATGCTTTAGTAAAATTTAATTAGGTAAATTCTATAGACAATCACAGAATAAAACAAAAAAAAAAAAGCCAGGTGCTTCTTTCCTTCTTGATATTATATGGAAAAACACTTTTACTCTGTATGTATTTATAGGTATCATCTGCCCACTTAAGCACACCACGGAGATGCAACCCCACCTGTAGTTCATATTTGTGTATCTAATTTTTTTAACAGTTACAGATAGCACTACATTTTCTTTTTTCTTATAGTTTTTGCTGGTTGGATGTTTCACCTGCAAATTATGTTGTGAATCACTTCATAAGGCCTTTATTATTTTTATTATTTTTTTCTTTATCAAAATGGAGGTAATAAACAAAGACTGTTTTGATGTTGAATGTATGTTGTGTTTCTTGATTGTTTAATACAGTTTCTAATTTATAATTCTGCTACATTTTCTTTCCAGCCCAGCACATGCAGAAGAAAGAAGGAAAACATGCAGTTGTCTGTTCTTTTTTTGAAAACCGAAAGCACCTGAAGCAGCTGGATCTGCTCAAATGAGAAGTTGTAACAGACAGGGGCTTGGAACATTGGCCAGATATTTTTACACATTTGAGACAGACAAACTTGAACTAGATACCATGAGCTATGAAAATTGATAAAGTGCCCAGGAGAATGGATAGTCTATCATTCAAAAGAAGAGTAAAAATACTCACTTTGTGAAGCTAATAAATAATGTGTGAAAGAGGATATAGTAGCAACTCTGGGATAAATGATGAACAATAAGGTTTTATTAAGCTTCAGGATAGTACTGTGGCAGCACTGTCTTATAAGATAAATAGTCCTTCCTGAAGTTTATCAATCTACCCTTCACCTAGTATGATGTGTCAGATAAGAATAAACGAGTATCTCTGAGGAGAGGTAGTGAGCATATGAGATAGTAAGGTGGTTCCAAGTATCAGAACTGTAGTGACACTATCTTAGACCACACTGCTTTCTCAGTTACTAAAGCTGAACTACTTTGATAAATATAGTTTCCTAGGGAAGTGAAAGTGCTACATAACTCAATCATTTTACTACAGTCAGGAGATTTTAGGTAGTGTGAACTGAGGAGATTTTAGGTTGTGTGAATTGTGTGATCTCATCCACATATGCAGACCTACTCCACATAAGCAGCTGTCTGAAGTAACAAGTTGCTTTAACAGATTTATTAAACAACATGGTTACAAGTTTAGCAATCTGCTTGTTTGCTCCTGCAGGCTCGGTTCTCACTATTGCTGGGAAGTTTTTACTTCAGAAACTTGCAAGTGTAGGAAAGATTTTTCTTTTTCTGTAAACTCAGTGAATAGTTTCTGCTGAGCTTTGTAACTCTATGGAAATTTAACAGACCTTTCATCCACCATGCAAGTTTTCTTTTCTGCGCAGACATTTTATTTTGAGGAATGTGAAAGTAATTTGATCTCACGCATGTTAGCAGAAAACAATTAACTGAATGAAACACAAGCATAAAAGAAGAAATTCAACTTAATACTAGAGGTCAGAAAGCAGTTTTTATTTAAGTGTTCTCACCTCTAAATAAGAACTGTCAAAGGCAGGCAAATGGTCTCGGGGAAGTATTTCTGGATCATAAGATTGCACACTGCATTACCCTATTCAAAAACACGTTCACAGTTTGTGTGTGTTACCTCTGAAGGCACCGTGGCACATACAACTATAAATATAAATCAGCCATAAGCATTTAGATACCTGGAGAGAAAAGCAAAATAATTAACTTATCTACTGATAATAATCATATATTTTGTTCTCCATGAGTATTAACACGTAGAATACAATATTTTTTTGCAAAAGCAAGCATGTATTTCAAACAAAAAGGGAAAACAGACAATTATTGAAAATAGGAAACTACTTCCAGGTTAGGGCAAAGAAATCTTTTAAATTTCCCTTTTAGTGTACACTAGAGACAGAGGCCATCTCCAATGAGATCTAAAGGCATATGCCTAGATTTGTTGTTTTCTATGATTATAGGGGTAAAGAGAGGTAGATGGAGTTCTGCTCTTTGTTTCTCCATAAAAACTAATATTCTTATGCAAACTCATATCAATTCCTCCTTTTAATAGAGAGGTATTTTATCCAATCAAAAACACTTTATTAAATCACAAATATTCATTAAAGACTGACTCCTTTTTAGTAAGTGATGCAGAATGACTTCTTTGCTTTTGGACATATGGCTACATTTGCTTTACCAGACCTAACTTATCAAAGAACCAGTCTGTTTCATATGATCGGTGTAGTTACCATTTTCTTATCAATTAACAATATGGTTTTCTGTAGATAAGTTTTTGGTTATGGAGGCTTCTGATAAAAACCTTGAAACATATTTGCCTTAGTAACTATCCTGGTAAAATGCTACTACCAACTTCTTTATTTCATTGGCATCTTTTATAGACAGGTATTTTCCAAATTATTTTGGTTTGTCTGCTTTTAACTTACATGTTATTTGTCATCGGAGCCTGATAATTACATCTTTCAGGCACCACAATATTAAAAACAACCTTGAGACTGAGTTTGTTCTAAGATGGATCACTAAAAGCCAATGGGTGGGATTTTCTGGAAATTATGAGATTGTTTGGACAAGAAGTGTGAAACTAAGGATATCCTACTGCTTTCATCATGTTTACCCTGGATTTTTTCATAGTTGGTCATATTCATTTTTAGCTACTTTTACTTGACACAAGAACAAAATAAAAGGTCAGTTTACTATTCCAAGCAGTGCAGTGTGTAAAATCAGCTTTAAATTTATTAGAGAGTACATCGAGCATACATAGAGACAATGTAATCAGAATATATGATATATTTAAAAAAGCAATTTCTTGTGAGAAGGCATTAATGAAAGTTGTGTAATAGACTCATTAGATATGCTACATCTTGGCAGATGGTATTTCACTAGTGATAACAGCAGCACTGACTTTAACAATAAATTTCTTATATAATATTTTGAATGTAAATTTACGTAGTCACTTCTACATTTATGTAGTAGCAGAACATGTTAAATTTTTTTAATTAGCTTTTTATTGCTATAACAAAGCTAAACTAAAGTTCAATTGAAGCCTTTACAATTGCTTTCAGAGACTTTGGGCAACCCCTAAGTGAGATGTTAAAAGTAGTTAAATGAAAAAAAATATATTTAATGCAATGCCATGACTGTTTTAGGCAATATTGGTAACATAAGACAAGAAGTCATGGTGAAATAGAACAGGCGGGTAAGATTAAAGTGTACAAAACTTCTGGAACAGGAGTTAACTCTGCAGACTCAGCTCAAGTAATAAATGTAGAAAAAGAGAGGGAATGTATAAACACGAAGAGGCATTTGGAAAGACATGCATTAAAAGTGTCAGGTTTTTTAATTTCTGATGATCTATAACATGGTGGAGAAAGACTGCAGAAAATAATGTTATACTCCTGCATGATCAGGAATGTAGTGAGATTTTCAAATAGCATTACTGATTATTGTAATAATGCTTAAAGCCTGCAAGTCTGTTCTTTTCATTGTACCTATATCATGGCTAGGGCAAATATAAGCAAGAAAGGCAACAGAATTCTATAGTTTGAACCTGATTACTAAACAAAACATTTCCTTCATGCCACAATAGTGCTTCCTTCAAAATTAGTACACTGCAGTTTAGACTTGCCTGTAGTGTGTCATTATATGAAAGTCTGCCTTACTATTTATTGGTGCCAGGAAATAGCTCAATATTTAGTACTTAGCATAAGAAGGAAGCAATTCTTTCCATCATCCATCATCAAAGATAATCACTGAATGATTAGAAGATTTTGTTAACCATGTTATCATAAAAGAAAATTATGAAATATATATTTTGTAACAAGTTGAATAGATAATATGTATATAATTTCAGGAAGAACTATATTAAAGGGAAAAACCAAACGTCTATGTGCTAAGTTTTCTCGCTGGATTTGTGTAATAAAACCTTAAATGGCTTTGTCCTTGAAGAGACCTGACTCAGCAACAGTCTCCTGTATGTCATCGTTTATATGTACAGATCTAATCAGAATCTGCATATTTAATAAAATATCATAGTGACAGCTTACTTAAAATGTGGTACAACCAGCAGCATCAATACTTGGCTAGGTATCTACTATCCAACATGCAGAAAAGCATTGATGTTGATTTTTTTTTCTTTGGATTCCTCTCAGTTTTAAGAAATGTTGATCATTTTCCCTTCAAATTAAAAAAAAAAAAAAAACAAAAAAACTTAAAATCTAGTTCAAACAAGACGATGCACAACATTCACAGATCAATGTATGTGCAGTAGTTATGATACATCAAGATATTTTAGGATGAAAACCATGGAGTCCAACTTGACATCTTAGAAATCCGGTAACATAAAACTTGGTGGTGCAGTAATGAACTTGATGGGTCATGATACTGTTTCTCCTATATGTGGTTATTTTATTTTTACAGGTAACATTTTTTATAACCTGTAGTAGATCTGTAAGAGAAAAGAGGTTTCAGCTGAAGCATTATTCTATTTGATCAGTTAATCCTAATGCTCTAAGGACCTTTGTATGCAATTAACATACATCTTCCATTGATACAATTATACACAGCAAAAATCCCTAAACTTTCACATTCATCTCATAGAACTGTAATGATGGAGAACTTACTTCAGATAATCCATAGGCTTGTGATAGTATTTTCTCCACAGTTTTGATATTGTCTAAAGATCTATAAAAAAGTAGTTGAAAACAAAGCAAAATAAAGTTTTTAGTCTTTCGTACTCTGTATTTCTTAGCCCATATAGATTTTTGTTGCTTTTCTTTCAAAAATTATTCATTACTCTTCAGTTAAGCTTCTAGCTGTGTTGATAATCTATTTTAAGTTAAAAGGTTCGGAATTCTTATTTAATCATAGTAAAAAAAAAAGATATTTTAGGAATAATTAAGGAAAATAAAATCCCTCTAGGACATATCCATAGCTGACGTTAATTAATTTAAAAGGCTAACATTATATCTCTATCCTGATTTATTGACAGGGCAGAAAACAGGGAGCCACAGTTACAACACACTTGTATCGAGTAGCAATTGCTTAGGTGACAGCCATACTTACTTGTGGTCAACGCATCATGAGGGATATCCTCACACTTAGAAAAGCAAGTAATAACCTAAAATGCTTCTTGGTTGAAGTTATATATTATGGTTTATATTTTTATATTTATTTATCTGGAAAATGTAAGCAAAACCTTTTATAAATCTGGGGAAAAAATTCTAGTTTATGGTACATAACTGTTCTGTGAAAGACTATAAGAAGAATTAAAAATCGGAATGAAATCAGATTCCTTCTGCTAAAACTAAAGAAACAGATTATTATCAAAATTCTGAGAAGTTGGAAAAAACTGTGTAGTTCATATATAACCTTCTTTTTTGCTATTGGTCTTATTACATATCCTACTAGCAAGTGCACTTTATAAATGGAGGTTCAAAAGTAACCTTATTAGTCTTGGTTTTGAACTCTGTGTTTCTGCATAAGAAGAATGCTGTTAGATGCTGTCCATTGTCTCATCTTGGGAAACAGTTTGTCCCATAAATGTACATGTGAAGTGGAATCAGAACAAATGATCATTCCCAGAATTTACTATTGAAGGTGAGTTTGCAAGTGTTGAAAACAGATGTATGAGTGAAATGGCAGAGTAATCTTGATAAGGAAAGTGATGTATAACACACACAGCACAATGGACCAAGAAATCTCTGTGTATGTACATGTAATATGACCCCAATTCCATTTTTCAGTGGGCTTTTCCTGCTGGAGAACATTCTTCTCATCCCCCATCCCTTTGCAAAGGAAACTGTTCTCCTGCAGTGTCTGAGATGAGAACCAAAGTTTATAATCTGATGGAGAAGTGGAGCAATTTTTAATCTCTAGATCATCCATAAGTTATACTTTGTTGTAAGTTACTCTTTTCACTGATAGCAAATGCAATTTAGTCTGTCTAGAGCTTTTATTTTTCTCAAAACTTGTATTAAATATTAAACTAATACAGCCGTATAGCAACTGTAAATGATTAAACCTACTATAGTAATTCAAACATTTTTTCCAGCTGAATAAAATCCTAATTCTAAAGACTGCTGTAATGAATAATGATATATTTGCATTTCAAAACAACAATAATGACAGCAGTGAAAAATATTTCATAATTCACTTTTTTTGTAAAACCAGACATGGCTTTAATCTTTATTGTAATGTCATCTGCTGCTGCCAATATGCTTAAACATCTTTCATAGTTTTCCCATATCCTCAAAAATTGTTATTTTTATGCATATCACCTGTAAAAATCATTCCCAGCTTCACAGGGGTGTGACATCCTGTGCAAAGCAGAAGGTATTTTCTTAACCTGTTTACTAAAGAATTTTATTTAATCTGTTTTTAATAACTTTGTGCCCAATTGGTTTAATTTCAACTAATACCAAATAAAATTAAAACAAAAGCTGCTAGAAAATGACCATTTGCATATAAAGACCCAAGTTAGGCATCCCTGAAAGGGAGAGGGCAGAAATCTGTTTGCATACTTCTTTTATGATCAGCTGTCTATCCAAAGGCAGACACATTCTCATAATATGATTATCTGGAATTTGACTGCAGACTAGCATTGATGCAGCTGATTCTTGCCTAGGATGAATATTGCTGAAATATGGAAAGACTTGTGGAAGGGGAGGGAAAAGGCCTTGACAGAACAGCTGGCGAGGTGACAAAGTACATGCAGTCATAGGTATTGCTTTCACCATTTAGAAAGAGTTTGGTTTTCTTTTCTGCTTTCACCATTTTAAGTTGGGGTAGAATAAAGGAAACATTCACATAAAGGAATTCCTTTCTTTGAATGTTTTTATTCTGAAAACAAAACAAAAAAACCTCTTTAACATAAGGTGTAGTTTGTAACTACAGAAAAAACACTCATTAAAAGTTCAATTATTAAATGTGAATTGGACACTTCTAAAAGAGATGAGGGATCAAGCTCCCCACATTCCTAAGTTCAGTAAAATTATTGCCAGGTTTTCTAGGAATATATGATTATTCTTTTAGCCAGAACATTCTAAAACAGCTGCATGGCGTCATGCAGCTCAGAGTCATCTTCTCTGTCTTAACCAGGGTAAATCATGCTTGTACACATTTATCACAGTCCCAAACAGACAACAGACCATATAACTCATTAGGATACGCAAATATAGGCTCAAGAGTTCTGTCAAGCCACCCACAGGATTTCTGCTAGAGTTGGCTAATATCTGACCCACTGAGATGGCACATAGGTACGACTGACTCCAGGTGAACATGTACACCATGAACACCTCCACCCTGTGTGGAGGCAGCTACAGTGACAATCTCTGCAGCTTACAAAACTTCTAGTTGTGAAAAATAACTTTATTAAACAAGCAAATGCCAGTTAGATTCACAAGTTATATTCTTTTAGGAATGCAGGTACTGTTAATATCCATAGTTTAGGCAGGATAAGCTCAGATTGAATGGTAATTGAAAACTTATCCATGAAGTCAGCATAAAATATTTGGTACTTAGTTTGTGAACCCAAATGAAATGCATGGGTTTGTTGCTGAAAAGTACAGTTTAGCCTTGAGAAAAAAAATGTTGCTTTTGAGCAACATTTTATTTTGGTATATCTTAGTTCAATCTGTTAGAAGCTCAAGTAGTTAGGTAAAGACCCATTTGTTCCCCATAACTCTCAATCAAAAAAATCTACCTAAATTTTACTTTAGGCACTGGAGCATGTTTTTTAAGGTCCATTTGTTTTCTATATCCCTCATCTTACTTTGTACATACATTGATGAACAGACATCCCTAGAACTGTTATGAGTTCACATATGGTCACAATTTGTAAATGAAATAACTTCTCATCTAAAGCTGATAAATATTCTCAAGGCATCTTGCAATTTTAACCCATTATAAAATTCTGTTGAGAAAAAGGAATACACTTTATGCTTTGAATACTTACTTAAAGCAACTAACCCTATATAGAAGCAACTGAAATCACTTGAACTTTGCCTCCTTTCAATAGTGAGTAGATTCATTTTAGGACAATTAATTGTTCTTATCATATCTCAAAGGCTGAAAAGTTTTCACCACTCTTTTATGAAGTAATTTTCAAATAAGTACAATATCTCCTTTTATTTTCCCCTGCAGAATAGTGTAAGGAAAATGTTTGTTTACAAAATAAGTCTTTCCAATAATTAAAAAAAGACAAAGCGGTATCAACTACTTAGGAAAATGCTTTCTTACTGCTCAGTTATATCAACTGTAAAAATAGCTACCAAATTCATAAGAAGGGAAATATTCTAGAGGAAGATGGATGTAGCACGATAAAGGAATAGAATGAAGATTCAGCCAGAATAGATATACATCACTAGATTAATTGCAGAATCTTTGCATGGTCTCTTGCATCTAATAAGAAATATGGTATGTAGAATGAAATCCTAATATAAACTTAAACAAATTTCTGATAAAATAAAGCTCAATTACAAACTAAGAATACATGCCTCATTTTATGCTTCTGTGTTAACCATTAAGTTAATGAAGGCACAGCATTATGCTTCTAATGATTTATATGATGAAAGCATGTATCTGGACCACAACTAGTATTTAAAAAAACACAGCCCTATTTTCCAGTGGAATCAATTGTCTAGTGGATTGTGGAACAAGCCTTATTTGTATTGTGGGTCACTTACTCATCTTTAACATGCAACTGGAAGTTGCATTTGCTTTCCAGCTCTGCCATATAATGAAAATTCATTGTACCAAATAGCTTGTTTGGGCTTACTTAGCAAGAAAGATTTATTTTTGTTGTAAAATACACCTCAGCTGCAAGTATATGAATTTAACTAGGGCTCAAGGAAACATGGAACAACAACCAAGGATGGTTGTTTGTACATCCAGCCCAGGGATGACTCGGACATACAAACATAGAATAAAGACACAGTGGATTCAGAGATGCAGCTCCACCAAAAGGATTTCTTCTTCTCATCCATTCCTACTGACATCTTAGTACTAAAATGCAAAGCAGATGGTCCTATTTGGTAGTTTTATATTTGTGAAATGCAACCTTGTATCACTTAAAGAGTTCTGATATTGCTGAGGTGAATTTTCAGGATTTTTTTAAAGAAAACTGTCCATCATAATAATGTAAGAGTCAGTGAGCCCAGGATTAGATACATTGCTTAAAGGAACTTATTAATTAAGGTTGAATAGAACAGCATGAAACAGAAGAAATATAAAGTACCTTTTTTTCCTCCCTGTTTCAGCACCATGGTGACTAATGTTTATTAAGTCCCCATAGAGAGATGCTGAGAGGTTTTTCTCAAGATCTCGTGCTGTTTTAAAAGGAAACAATGGTTTATGGTAAAGTCAACTCATGCTGAGCTACATTAACTGCACCATGTTATCAGCTGATAATGGTGTTATTAACACATTACCCACTGTGTATATTTCTGAATTAGGATATTTCCTTGTTAATGGAATTGAGCCATTTTCTTTAAAATGGCAAGCATTTTGACACCATTTTGGAGAGATTGAGAATACAGCCCCATTTATTGGGTGGATTTTTTTTTTTTTTTGGATCTTCACCCTTTAAACTTCAGGAAGTACATCTACTTTTAATCCACTGTCTTGCTTTGAGATTTCATTGAGACCATTGAAAGGGCATAATTTTTACAATGAAAAAAAAATATAAAAATATGTTATGTTGGAGAATACTCACACCATAAATTCTCAACATTCCAAAAGGTCACCACTAATACCACAGTAAATGATGACTTTTACATTGCATTATTGAAAGTCTGTTGCTGAAGTATAGCAATTGGTTTTTTTTCCTAGTTAGGTGGCACTGGCCAAACTCTGGAGTGTAGTAGAAAGTCCAGTTTCTTGCTCATTAGAGGAGAGTTGGAGGTAAACACATTTCCTGTAAATTCAACATAATCAATAAGCCTACCCGACCACACATTTGTTACACATGATCAAATAAAACAAAATGTACTCTTCCTAAAAACAGTGAGTCAAAACATGTTGCTGTGATTTTCATGCTTATTTGCTTCCTTCTGAACCTAAGACCATGACATGAATAATGATATAATCATTATATAAATACAGGGAAGCAAATGACAGCACAATAATGTGATTAAAAGTTACCTTTATTTGTGCTTTCCTGTGTAAGGAAAAGTACATACTGTTCAATTTGTAAACATCAGCAAAAACAAAGCAATACCTTTCATCTATGATCATTTCATGAACTTGCAATAAGAGGCAAATTAAAGCTTTTTTTTTAATATTTTCCAGGTAAAAAATCCAAGGACTAGTATTCCAGACTAGGAAACCCTGAAAGAAAAAATATTCTTCTATATTTCATGATATAATGAAATTTTAGCTCTCTGTCTACTCACAGCTTCATATTTTTTTCTTGAAAATATTTCCAGCTGAAAGTAATTAAATAATTAAATAGTCTTAATGAAAGGTACGTCTTGCTGGAAGCTGTAAATTTTCAGGGTAATCAAAAGCTTTTTTAATTTGTTGTGCAAAGAGAGTAAAGACTCAAAATCAAACAATTCATGTTGATATAAAGCAGTACTATGTAATCTATGTCATATCATAGAAGTTCTTCACATTTCAGTAGCATAAACCTATAACCATAAACCAAAAATGTCTCAAATATGTATCTTAATCATTATCGTCTAAAGGTTTTGTGAATTAGCGGTAACTGATATTAAGAAAATATTGGATTATCTTCTAGTTCTATTATGCATGTTCTTCAAGCTCTTGGGTTCGTTCTTTATCCTCTCTGATTAAGCTCCTAATTTGTATCGTGGATGTAATACATTTTTCATTTGTCAGACCCATTTGTATTTATTTTTACTTTTTTAATTTAGGCTTCCTCTTTCTATACACTTGCAGAGTAACAATCATAGTACAACTCATCTCTACATAAGCTTCTAAACGCTTCTACAAGAAAAATAAATCATGAGAGAATATAATTTCCAGTGCAGACAATTATATCTAAAGGTCTTAAGTTTACCTGGGACCTCTAAATCTCCTTGGATCTCCTGGGCCACTGAAATGGAGATATGAAAACTGTCTTTATACATTCGAGAAAACTTTAGCTGAAGTCTTTTTGTTTCCTTTTTCCAAGCCAAAGGAGGGTAGATTTTAACTGTTTTGTTGGGTTTTTTTCCCCAGATTATACAATATGAATGCAAGACAAGACCATCTTTCTTTTATGTGCCTTTTTTTTACCTGAAGATCTCTGCTGCAGACTATACAGTTGAGCAAATGCTTTGTTCTAAATACAAACATTGCATCACACAATATTCAGCATTGTGAGTAAATTTCTGTGTAGTTTTATAGCCATTTTCTAGCATATAAGCCTTAAACTATCAAGGTCTTTACATTTTTTCATTATGTCTATCAAAGTAGTCCCACCCAAATTCCACTGCTAGGTATGAGAACATGTTTAGAGAAAATTCATAATGACTTTAATATATAAATATTTATATATATATATACATTGTATGTTTATATGTTTTTATAAATAAATATATATAAATATAAATATATATAAAATATATACTAAAAGTAGACCCAGCACTACAAGAGATTTCCAGTTTCTATAGCTTGTATTTATTTTTTGCATAAGATATAACATTTTTAGTGCTTTCATTGACATTGCCATAGTATACACATCACCAAGAAAACACGTGGCAAAAATGTCCTTTCAGAGAAAGAATGCCCTCATTAAATATTGGTCCTAAGTCTGACCTAGGGAGAAAATATATTGTTTTAAATAGAGTCTTTTCTGGTTTCTTCTTGATTGTTTGTCCTCTTCATAAGCAAAATAAATCAATGGATATTTTATGCAGATAACACAAGCACTGAAGAATTTGCAACAGATAACTTAGGTTAGCATCAGTTAGAATGTACACAGTTGTTATACCTGTGAGGGGCTGTGCATATGTAAGAGTTTCAAGCAGCAAAGTAATAATCCAGCAAATATTTCACAGTGAGCTGACATCCCTCTCAGGTGCTCACCCGTTTAAGCTCTTCGAGAAGGTGTTACTTTTCTCCTTGCTTTATACTGCCCTGCCAAATGGATTTTAAATAGCATCTGTAGAAACTGCTCCTATGACCATTCTTGGAGCTCATAGACACTGAATACTATATAAAATGATCTTTCAATAAACGTTAAAAGTTGGGTAGATAATTCAGAGCTGGAATTAGAGTTAGGAAAATAGCCCAAAAGGAAAGATTATAAGGGCTGACAATAATAAAAATATCTGATGACATCAATCAAAAATAGTTGAACTCATGTGTCAGTGATTTCACTAAACAGATATAACTTCACAGCCTACCTTTGCTTATTCATACATTTTGGTAATGTGGAGAAAATGTCATTTTTCATGCTAATGAATAAGTGGAGGCCAAAGTATCGTAAGTGCAATGATGGAGTTTTGCTGTATATCTCTTATTCTATACAGCTTCTTCTTGGAATGCTTTGTATGAAAATCCATTGCCCACTCAGGAAAGCTGGTACAGAAGGTGCAGAAAGTTTTTTTATTGCCATCCCTCTTTGCTTGTGTGTTTGCCTCTCCATTTTCTCCACTTGTATCTGGCAGGGAACTGGAAAGATAAGACAGTGTTTTTTGCAAAATTATGTAATCATATTTTTAATAAGTAGACTGGAAATTCTTTTGTTATAAAATATTTATTTCTAAGTACATTTATTTGCAATAAAGCAAAGAACAGGAAAAACGTATTTCATTTGCAATTGAAACAATATAGTATTGTTTTCTAAATGTATGATGCTACTTAATTTCACTACAACATTTCCTTATTAATTTATGCAGTTCATTAAGTTTAACTGGCATCTGCAGAAAAAATGATTTTACAGTTTGATTTGCAGCAGGGGGAGATGTACTCATAATGAATATCTTGGTTGTGCTTTCCCCACATATTTTTAGCTGGGAAAACTGTATTTCTAGAGGGGTGTCCTCTAAACAACAACAGAAAATTTCTCTTAGCATTTCTATAAAAACAAAAACAGTGAAATGATGAAAAAACAATTATGCACTTTAAATTTTAAGTATTTAATAACTTATTTCTAGATACAAGTTCTCCAATTTTAAAGCTATTCTGAAATGAAAAATAAATTTAATTGTTTTTATGACTACGGTGCATACATATCTTGGGGATTGAGGACTAATTGGAAGAAATGGGATCTGCTTGAGTAAGAAGGCTAAGTGACTAAGTAGGGGGACTAAGAATTCCTCATATCAACTAAGGAAAAACAGCAACCAGTATGCAACTGGTAAAGTCAAAGTATGTACTTAAAGAGATTGCTATAGATGAAAATTGTCATTTCAGCTGGATTTCTTTTAATATGCATTTTCTTAAAATCACCTGAAAGTTTATAGTTAAGGATTAGCTGTGTCTGTATATATTTCAGTATGACTGTGAACAGCAAGACCATGAAGGGGAAATGTGTCATGCAGTAACAAAGTACATGATTATGTTAATTATATTATGAATGGTTAAATATACCTTTGTTTAACTAAAGATTTTGTAAGTACATAATCAAGGTAACAGAAGTTCAGTAAAGCAATGTAAGTAGTAATAGGAGAAATCTGGCAAAATGAGCATTGTTTTGAGATTTAGAAACCATGGCAAATAGTTCTTGTATGAGAGTTTCTCTAGAAGTATTGCGAAAGACATCACTTATAAAGCTGAAAAGAGTAAACATTGGCAAAGCTAATATGCAGCCTCTGAATCATGATCTTCTTTGTAGTTAAAGGGAAAAACAAATAAACAGCAATTTAGGATAAACTTTCTTCTTAAATGAATACTCAAGTTCTTTGCTTTAGACATGAAAAAATCAGGAATAAGACAGTAGAAGAAAGATTGTGGCTTAGGTAAGTCGGTGGAACTAGGTTTACTTAAAAGTCTGAGACATTATTATTGTATTACAATGCAAATACATTTTGTCAATATCAAAGACACTTGATGAGAAGCAGTCTGGTGTCAACAAGTGTTACCCCTGAAAACCTCTGAACAGCTGGTGTTTGAATGAACTAGGAGTCTGGTAATTCTAGGACAGTTCTAGGCAGAAAGAGAAAATGCTCTATAAGTGGAAAAAAAAAAGTCAAATTTTAATAGTGTGAACAAAACACAAATGGCTGCTACTGTTAATTCATTTACAGTGGTACACACACTCACAGTCCAAATTTTCTACTTAATACAAAAGAAACCTCATTAGCAAAGCTACACTTAGCAGCTGTTATATCTTAAGAAAAAAAACAAACCAAACCAAACCCACCAAACCCATATGAAAGCTAAACTTTTTTCTCATTTGCCAGGTTCAGAGACAATGACCAGGGTCAGATATAGCCCAGTGACTGCACCAGGTTGTTGGTGCTAAGGCAGGGATGAGGTCAGGCCAGGACTTCAGCCTGTAGCTCAGGGTCCCTGTCTGGATAAACAAGGTAAGTGACCCAGTCATGCTGTTAAGGGCCCAGGATTAACCTCAAATGAAAGCAGTTCCCATAGACAGAAGACCAGCCAGAGTCTCCCTGCTGGTGGTCTGGGAGCCTCCTCTGACTCCTCTGCTAGACTGTTCTTTCAAAGACACCACTGCACCAACTCTAAGGTGGCCATGAGCCTCAGCAGCCAAATCCACCAGACGAGGGATATTTTCATGGCCATTCCCAATATTCTCAGAGACCCCAAGCCAATTCTTTTAGCATGGGTTCTGAGGTGTCGTGATAAGTTGTTGGCATTCTCTCAGCATCTAAGGAATGGGATGTTAATTACGGGGGTCTTCCTCCTTTTTGTCAGGAAAAGCACATTCTTGAAAGTGACAGTTTTTGTCCTTGCTCTAGGGTCTACTTGGGACCATTTTTGTCTGTTTTCCAACAGATTTTATCCTTTGCTCTTTCTTTACTCTTCTGTAGATCTGTGTTACATATGACTTTGCCATAAATGGTGTCTTGTGCATATGTTGGATACACTTGCTTATTTCTGTTACCACTAAAATCTGTTTTGCTCAGCTTATAGGTTTGTATTATTAACAGAGGAGCTGTCGATATCATTAATAAGTCAAATATGATATTATGTCTGTACTCTAAAGGCCTCTGCTGGCACCCCAGTCCTGTACTCTTAGATGCTTCATGATTATTATAGGGCCATGGATC
Organism: Corvus kubaryi; assembly: GCF_017639235.1. Taxonomy (NCBI): domain Eukaryota; kingdom Metazoa; phylum Chordata; class Aves; order Passeriformes; family Corvidae; genus Corvus; species Corvus kubaryi. The sequence goes on from NW_024582073.1 coordinate 12,660,636, forward strand.
ACACCTTCTCCACAGAATAACTATGTTCCTATCTATGTAGAATTTGTTAACAAAGTTGTAACACACTCATGTAAAGCCAAAGTAAACAAAAATGAATAAATAGCCACTTGGGCATTAGGCAATTGCTCTTTCAGCTTAACTGATTACAACAAAGCTTCAAGCAAGTCAAGATGGAGTCCAGAAAAGGCAAGCCTCACAGCCCAGCCTGAGGCTTTGCAAAGTTAGTAAAAACTCTTATTACCAGTGGCAATACTGAGTTTGCATGCTGTAGCTATTTTTTAAGTAAAAAGATACATTTAAAAGTTAGCAGTCTTGCTCATACTTTCCAAGTTCAGATAAATCATTTAACCTGTCATTTACCTTCTGGGAAGTTGGTGTCAAGGTAATAGTTTTCATACTGCTGGTTTTCTAGGACATGTACTAGTACCATGACACCACCTAAACTCAGAACCTATAAATGTGAATGTAACAACTTACACAGTAAGTAGCACTTGTTGACTATGTTCCTTTTTTTGAAGTGTGTGTTCTTGTTGAAAACAGGACCAGAATGGAAGAACATAAATGAATTATTAACTTTGTTATAATATGTCATATTATTTGCAATAATATGTCTATCATAGATTGGAAATAGGGAAATTCCACTTGTCTTGAAGTATTTCTGTACTATATCTAGGACTCATATGAATCATTAACATTGTTTATCATTGATACCATCCATGAAGGTTATTTGTCTGATCTTTTGAATTTTTCAATATTTGCCTTTAATAAATATGTCATTGACCCATAAAGGCTCCATAAAACCTTTCTCTTTATTTGTGATTCTGTTTAGGACCTATTGTTTCACTGTACTGAAACAATGATGGCAAATCTTTAAAGACAGTTATTGGATCCAAACCTATCTAAAAACAAGAGGGCAGTCATTTCTACAAGCAACACCATAAAAATAATTCCTTTTGATATCCGTATATTCCTCTTTATAATTTGCATAGGAAAACAAATAAAAAGCAGTCATTCTTTATAGAACATGTTGAATAATAGAACTTGTATCAAGAATCATGTGTAGATTCAAAAGTTTTTAGCTTCAGATGGTGATGGATAAGTGAAAGTGTTTAAATATGCATACAGCATTTCCAGCTCAGAAATCTGTGATCCAGTGAGACTAAGAAAGTATCCAGGGGAAGTACTGTTACATATTTTTATAGTCTTGTGCTTTCTTCTCTGTGTCTGCTTTTGGCTATTATCAGGGAAAAGGCTGAATTGGATGTACCTTTGAGCTAAATTAGTATAGCCATCCTATCTTTCTATATTGCTTGCCGCAAAGGTATGCCTCATTTATAATCATATCTAGTTATTTGCCTGAAACCAGACAACACAAAGTAAAGAAACTCTAAAAGATATCATGAACACTTTCTAGTTCCTTATCAAGTGACATTTAATACGTGGCTGTTGAAAACCAGATCAACACATTTTAAATTTAGATAAAATATTATTACCTATAATCTCCTAAGTTAGAATCACTACTGATACACTAATCATCCTGTCTCTGTGAGCCATCTGAAATTTTCTTCAGACAGAAGACTCCAGATAGAAGATTCAAGAGAATCTACAGAAGGTTCCATGTGTCCTCCAGAAATAAGATCTCTTCCAAGAATTTCAAAAACAGATGTTGCCTCATGCATCCAAGAATTTTTTTTTTTTTTGGCTGGGAAAGAACACGATATGAAAAATCTGAGATAAGACAAAGATGGTAGCATAAGTGACAGTAACAGGGAGAGTTCACAAATGGAAAAAAGAAATTATACAGCACCACAAAAAAAAAGTCGACCAAAAAAAAGTCGACCAAAAAAAAAAGAACCAAAAAAAGTTAGGACAACCAAGAAGTTGACATATTAAGGTCAAAGCTGTCACAATAATAAGGTCATTGACAGACTAGGATGAAAGGGGATAAAATGAACTTAAGACATTAGAAATAGTAAACAGAGTGAGGAATTAGTGCTAGAGTGGCATGGGTACACAAAAGAAGAAAGAATGACTGCAAAACAGGAAGATGATGCAATTTAGTAAAAAGATTTTAGAAATTAAAAAGAAGTCAGGATATTGGGAACAAGAGTGGAGGCTGGAATTATCAAGGAGAAGTGGAATCATTGGGATGGACAGAATGAGGTAAAGTATTGTGGTAGTGGTCCTGTAGAGCTGCACTGCAGAAATATATCATTTAGTCCAAATTGATTACTAATATTCAGTGAGAAAAATCATGTATGATCCAGGTGTTAAATCCTGTTGCAGGGCAAATCAAGGTTAAGAACTTTGGAAGTGCTATTTCAGTATAATTGTTGAATGTTATAGGAGCTGGACTGGATTATTTTAGTGCACGAGTGAGAAAATAACAACGTGAAGAAATTAAGGAAAATATGAATATCATAACACTCATAGTGATTTCATTAAACGTGGTGGCTCTTGAGATGCATAACTTCTCTTTTGTGCCTCATTGCGTATCACATTAAGGAAGTGATGGCTGGAATTCATTTTGTAAATAGATCGGTAGCAATGGTCAATAAATTCCTTTCACTGCTTGACTGTGTATATGCATCTGTGATATCATTAATATATAACTTTACAAGCAAATGTTGGAAAACTCCAGAGGTTGTTCTTTCGTCTTTTTCCTTTTCTTCTTTTTCCCTGCTTTTCAAATGTGAAGTTTCAAAAGTAATTTTGTTCCAACATAGTAGGATAGAAGGGAAACATCCAAAAACATTAACTAATTTTCAAGACTGTGTCCCTGGCAGTATCCACCCATCACAGTGTAATATTAGATTAAACATGTACCTTACAAAGTTCTTTAATGGGACTGCACTACTGCAGGTATGGAATTACGGTAGGTGTGCTATGTGACTCTTTTATAGAGCACCTTGAAAATTTTATATCGCCTGATAATTTGAATTATGTTCTTTCTCTCTACTCAACAAAAAAGTGTTTAACCAAATAAGAGTAAAGATCTCATGTTGCAAAAATGCCCAAGAATTCCATGTCCATGAAGGATAAAAGTATTTTCTGGCAGTTCATGTCACATATCTTACAATTTTCTTACCCAAAAAATAGAATGCATGTGGAATTTTAAGAAATGGGAATCCATCTCTGCTAGGTTCACATTTAAATTCTACATCTGTCAAGCCCTTTTTACAACTATGTTAACCTGCCAATTGTATTTCTGTTTATTTCTGCAATATGGTTTAAACATAAGTAGTTTTACATGCCTACACACCTATGCTAAAACTTCTCTGTTTTCAGGTAAAAATACAATCTAATTCTGGAATTTTTTTTTTTTTGCTTTATATTTTCTCAATGTTTTCTCTTCATGTTTCTTCATTTAATTTCATTAAAGAATCTGAAACAGAATTATATAGAATATTCACTGAGATTTCAGTTCTAATAATAAAAATTATAAAATTCTCTTTTTCTTCCCCACTTGAGGAAAGGCAACTGGTCCCCGAATCCCATTCTCAAGCTGAGATCCTTCAAGTTTTATCTGCCACCTGCTCCCCTTTGACTTGAAAAAAATTATCTCTGGTAGCAGTACAAACTATATTTTTTGAATCTTTATTTTTCCCTCCATTTTGTGACCTTCTCATTCCTCTCTTCATGCAGCTCTACTAAGGACCATATATTTGTTATTGTTTAAGACAGAAAACAGTGTTCAGAGTTGCCTGGCAGCAAGTTTGTAATAATCCCAGTAATTAGGTCATGGGAATTGGGAGACAGAAGAAATGGATCTTTCCAGCCCAGAGGGAAATCTGCTAGAGCCTGACTGATTCCAAAGTTTTGGCATGGAAAACTTGGCATTTGATGATTAGTTTCCAAACCTCTCTTATGTCAAATAGTGTTTTTTGTTCATAAAACATTCTACAATGGTCTCTCCCCAAGGCTCACTAGAACAAACTATGTGACAACAGAAAGTTGCTGGGAGTATCAGTACTTGCAGTCAATATGATTTAACTGGCAACACAGTTTAGAAATTCTTTGCCTAACTGCACTTGTCCTGTGCATAGAAGTGCAGCAGAAGGCCTGTAATCAGTATGTATATCTGTATACACACAACATATATATGTATATTTAAACATTATTTATAGTGTATTATATGCACTATAAATGTTGAGATTTTTTTGTAAATATAGAATAGATCTGGAAGTTGTACACATGTATTTTATAAATTTATATATTAATGTAATCTTAGTGATCTTCCAGGCTAAGGAAGTTTCAGTATTACAAACTTTAGAAAGACAAAAATAACTTGTAAAATATTTCAAAGGATTACTTGGGCACAAATTGATGACTTGAATAAGTCATCATTGAATGCTTCTTTCAGATTGCTACATAAAAACAGGATATTATACAGTAAAATAAAAGCAACAAAAAGCATTTTCACTTCTGGTATATTCTAAACCAGAGCATTTTCACATAATTCAAAATATCATAAAACTTGCAAACTTATCCACATAAATTCAAGGACAAAGTTTAAAAATTTAACTATGCTGCAAATTTATTTGTATAATTTGCTTCTTTCAAATTTACACAGTAGGAAGTTTTCAGAAATTCCTACACATTGTTAGGTTTCATACTAATTAGCAGTAGTGTGAGGCAAGGATTCCTGAGTATGAGCACAGAAAGATAGAACAAGCCCTGAAAATACAGTGGTAGTATGATAACCAAGGCTGAGTAAACTTGGGTGCCATGAGTGTGAATATGAAATTATTTCTACAGAGCAATAGAGTACAGACTGGATACTAGGTAATTCAATCTTACAATCTGATCTCAGGCCACTCTGTTACTCTCGCAGCAAGAGATTAAGGTCTGAAATATCTTCCTGCGTTAAGAGTATGAAGGATGATGTTAAAAAATGACAAAGATGATTAACCCATGTGCCAAAAAAAAAAAAAAAATGTCATTAGGAGCTGGAGAACCCAGTTTAAGGTGCTAGGAAGCCAAGTAGAAAACAAGGTAGGAACAAACTGTGGCACTAGTGCGCATTCTGTCACAGACCACTAAAAAACAGGGGCAAAGGGGGCACAAGTAGATTTTTTTCTGTTAATGTTCCCAGTGAAAAAACGATACTTGCTAAGAACTTAATTCTCTGATGTTATATTGTTCATAAAAAATAATAAATTACAATAGTAATTATAATAAAGTGAAAGCTGAAAAGCTTTCATAAGTAATAGCAGAGAATAATCATGGTGTCTGAAAGCATGCCTTAGCATATTTAAGGACTGATTTCAGAGATAAAACTATCATAAGAACTGTCACTGTCCTGCTAAAACAATAAGGAAATATCTCAACTGTTTTAAATTATCATAACTCTACTGAAGTAATTGAGGAAATATTAGTTTTTAACAGCACAGGTTATGTTACTTTATTCTATGTCAGTTCAAGACTATTATTCAGTAACTGACACCACAAATGTAACAGCAGTAATAAAAAATATTAACAGTTTTGATCTTATATCCTGATATTATCAGACTGAATTGAAGAAGAGAGAAAGAAAATTAAAATCCTTTGTGAAATCAAAGAATTATCGAATCATTAAGGTTGGAAAGGACCTCCAAGGTCATTGAGTCCAAGGTCCATCAAGTGCCAGGTCCAGTCATTTCATGAATACTTCCTTGAATAGTTCCAGGAATCGTGACTCCACTTCTCTGGTCAGCCTATTCCAATGCTTAACTACTCATTCAGTGAAGAAATTCTTCCTGATGTCCAACCTGAATCTCTCCTGGTGCAGCTTCAAGCCATTTCCTCTTGTCCTGTTACTGGCTGCCCAGGCAAAGAATCTGATCCCCACTTATCAACAATACCCTTTCTGGTAGTTGTAGAGAGCAATAAGATCTTCCCTGAGCCTCCTTTCCTCCAGGCTAAACAATCCCAGCTCCCTTATCCTCCTATCTATGCTTTCAGTCTTGGATTCTGTCATGCTAATGAATGATCCCATATTAATCTGTTAGCTGTTACACAGCTAAACAAGTCTGGGGAATATTAAAACTCCTCACACCCTTTCAAAGCATCATCATAAGATGGAATGATGGCTCTTAATGTTTAGGATGCCAGCATTGATTGTCTGAAAATGAATGTAAAACAAATGATAACATGACCTAGCAAAAATCCTTTTTGTCAAAGAAGGTGTAACAAGAAAGTTACCTGAGACACTATGTAGAGTAAGAAGTCAGGCTGTAGATATCTTTGTTCTACTGTAGATGAGTATTAAAGACATAAAACTGTAATGCTGCTAAATATATCAGATGTAGATAGAGAACTATTTGCAAATCTTCAATATTTCTAACATACTAACCATCCATATTCATATTCACAGTTTCAAACTTTTTCTCTGCCATAATAATTAACTTTTAATTTGTAACAAAATTGCTCTCAGATATGCATATGATTTTGGAAGGATGTAAAATAGATGACTAGGTTTTACAAAATATGAGGCAATTGAATCAAATTTGTCTGTAATAGTTTAGGAGGCACTTGTATTATGTAGATAAATTTATAGAAAATATGGTTCAGACAGGCAGGCAAATGAAAGAAATTTCCCATGGTACTGTGTTTGTGTGGCAAGATTTTGGTAGTGGGGAGGCTACAGGGGTGGTTCCTGTGAGAAACTGCCAGAAGCTTCCCTCATGTCCAACACAGCAATTTCCACCCAGCTCCAAGATGGTCCCACCACTGGCCAGGCCAAGCCAATGGCAGTAGTGTCTGGACAATTACATATTTAAGAAGAGTAAAAAAACTGCTGCAAAACTGCAGCTGGAGAGAGAATTGAGAATATGTGAGAGAAACTTCTCTGAAGACACCAAGATTGGTGGAGAAGGAGGGGCAGGAGGTGCACCAAGCACTGGAGCAGAGATTCCCCCGCAGTCTGTGGTGCAGACCATGCTGAGACAGCTGTGCCCTGCAGCCCATGGAGTTCCACTATCGAGCAGAGATCCACTTGCAGCCCCTGGAGGATCCCATGCCAAGGCAGGACATGCCTGAAGGCAATTCTGACCCTGTGGGAAGCCTGCACTGGAGCAGGTTCCTAGCAGGATCTCTGAGCTGGTAGAGCAGGTTTGTTGGCACACTTGTGACCTCATGGGAGACCCACATCAGTCTGTTCCTGAAGGACTGCACCTGGTGGGAGGCATCCATGCTACAGAAATTTGTGAAGAACTGCAGCCCATGGGGAGAACTCACAGTGGAGTAGTTCTTGAAGGATTGTCTACTGTGGGAGGGAATCCTTACTGGAGCAGGGGAAGAATTTGAGGAGTCCTCTCCATGAGGAGAAAGGAGTGGCAGTATGTGATGAACTAACCAAAACCACTATTCCCCATCCCCCTGTTCTGCTGGGGAGAGGAGGAAGAGAATTAAGCTAAGCTCAGAAGGGAGGGGTGGACAGAAGGTGTTTTAAGATTTGTATTTCTCATTACTCTACTCTGATGTGATTGTAATAAATTCAAATAATTTCCCCACATTCAGTGTGTTTTGCCCATGCCCATGTCGATAATCAATGACTGATTTCTCCCTGTCCTTAACCCATGAGCCTTTCATATTTCCTTGTCCAGCTGAGGTGGGTAGTGACAGAGTAGATTAGGTAGGCACCTGGCATCCAGCCGATGTCAAACCACCACATCTGTTCAGAATATTTTACTTGAATACAGAACTAATTTTTCCTGTTCAGTAACATTAAAAAAGGTGACATGTGATAGGACTAGGAAGCAAATTTTTAATTTATGAGATGACAGTTACCTTGTGCACAAAGAAAAATGGTTGGTTGCATAAACAAGATCATCAGAATTGTTGCATAATAAACACCCTATTGTAAGCACATCTATATTTCAGCATTCTCAGTGCACAGTGAACATCAAATAATGAGTTCATGTTTTTAACATAATTTTAATTAGATAACATCTGGGTGGACACTTTTCATATTCAGATGGATTTTCTTGCTGCTTCACTTATGAGTGAAGACTGATGCTATAAATTTTGGGACATATATAAGAAACTTTATTGTTCAGCCAGGCTAAGATAAGCTGTTGTATTAAACTACTAGTGATCAATTTCCTGATTATCAGCAGTCTAGAGTAAAGTGAAAGTTCCAGAAAAAGAAACCCAAGGAGTTATATTCCTCTATAACAAGATAAAGATCAGAAAGTATCTAATTGGGAACTTTGACGAGTCTGTGAAGTCTGAGCTATTCTATTGACACATACCTGTTGAACAAGTCAAAAAAATTCAAGTTTCACATCTTCTAGTAAAATTTCATATAAATATATGGTTATATGGCTTACATTAACTTGTTGTCTTCATAATTTTTCAAAGTCACTTCTTTATTACACACCCCTTAAAACATTAGCCATTAAATTAAAAATAAGCAAACAAGGTAATGTCAGTGTAGTAAGCAGGGCAAGGTGTCCTCAGCAACAGAATTTCTACTGTAATATATTTTATCTCACAGCTAGTTCATCAATATTCTTTTTGTTACCTAACACAGCCTGTAATGACTTTGCATTCATTTCTTAAATGTTTCCAAGAGCTCTGGAAGAAGGTTATAGGGGAAAAACCTATACAAAACAAGAACCAGAGAAGTAGAATAACTAGTAGATGAAACTTCTGCTGAATAACCATGAAATGGTGATGTTTGCAATGCTAATATGTTTTGCAGAATTATCCTACAATTCACATGGCACATTTTCTCCTGGATTATCATTTCCAGAGCAATAGTCACTTCTAAGGTAATCACAGGATACTTTAGGACTCAGTTGTTCAGGCAAAATTACTGTAAAAGACCTGCCAGAACTAGTTCTGTCCTCCCTAACATTTTTACCAGGAAAAGTACATAGGGCCTGCTTCCAATTTACTCTAATTACTTTAAATATAAAGGTTTTTACTGATTCAGTATTTTGAAATTATATTGCTGTTCCACAATTAGATGTGATAGGTTAGGCAGGTGTGTTACAAACTAGATCTCACTAAGTCATTTACTCATGATCCAAAATCTCCTGAATATATTTATTTTGTCAGTTCTGTGTCTTTCATACACAAATCAATGTTTTAGTCATACAGCATAATATAATGTTGAAACATGGTTGATGACAGAATACCTGGTACTTTTATGTAATGATGTCCATTTTTAAACTAAGTAAAGTTAAGTCCCAAGTAGCTGATGCATAACAAGAAAATTAAACAAAGGAGACATTTTTAAAATAAAAAATAATATTTCCCCATGCAATTATTTACTAAAAAATATTATTTATTTGAATCAATATATTTTCAAGCTGTAAATTAAATGTTTATTGCCTTTAACTGGTAAAAGAGTTCCAAATGGAATGCAAATGAGTATGGCTCCCAAGAAAACCGATTTACCGACACCCATAGAAGCAACTGTCATGAATATCATTTATCATCTGTCAGCATAATATACTATATACAAACTGTGAGGTGACACCCTGGCAAAATTCTTTTACAGATGTAAACTAATGCATTACAAACTGTCAATCTAGGTCACAAAACTAAACACTTCAAGACAAATCAGTATATAAAATATTTCTCTGCTGAGATATTTTTATTTTGAACAGTGCTTCCCTGTACCTGATTCTGTTTATTAACTACCTTTGTTTTAAACTAATTTTTGTTTTAAACTGTATAATGAAGAAAATGGGTGTAATTTTAGGTTCTTTTAAGTCATTGTTAAAATCCCATTTATTTACCAGAAGACAGAATATAACTGAAGAAATACATATATTTCTAGTAGGCTTATAGGTAACAATAGAAAAAAAAAGAAGATTTTTGTAAATTAAATAATTAAGTCTTCATTCTTTTGCAAATTAAATACTTTCTTTTTATTTCACTTATCAAATGATATTGCAAAACTATATCTATGTTTATTATATACACTATCTATACACACAATGATTTTGTCACATTATTGACAATATTTACCCTGTGGTACAAGCATAACTGCCATTATACTCACACTTTTAAAGCAATAAGTACTTGGAGGCAGAGTTTTTTCAAACCCCAAAACTGGTATACAGTATCCCACAAAATTTAACTTTTTTCTTTGTTATTCTTGAAGCATTCACTGAGGAAATTATATTCTGTAGTCCTTTTTCACACCATAACTCTTTTTCTTTTAGCTTGCACTTCGTTGCTGGTTCTATCTGCTATATACCCCTTATACGTGAAGAAATAACTTTACAGGCTCCAGAGAATTTAATGAGGCAATATTAACATTACAAGTAAAAATTAAAGAGTGATAATAATATAGTCTATGTTCTCATCCCTTCTGAACATCAGTCACTCTTTTGAGAGTGAAATTTGGTTTTGAGTAGAATAAAAGAATATCCAAGAATTGGACCCTCCTCATTTAGTGCAGGATCTATTTACTTCCTTTCCTCTATGTATCCTTTTCCCCCAAGTAAAAGCTTTAATTTCACTACCTCATAGAAAAAGACAACTTTTAACAAATTTGACCGAGTGTATTTCATGAGAGTAGAGGTATAAAGCAAACTATTAAAACATAGTATCTACCTGTTATGTCCTTTTGTTTGGATACTCATGCCAAAATAATGGACTTGTTTTCATAGGTTTTCATCAGAAACTATTGTACCATCACGTTTTCACAGAAAGTGAAAGGGATTTTTCTCAACTGGCTACCCTATTAGATGAACTTTGTATAACTTAACTCCTCCTATTCCAAGCTGCATTGGCTGCGACAGTTAGCAGACTTTTGCCAGTGGTCTTGTGTGTTTCATCCATGTTACTGTCTAAATCAAGGTCATTGTCTTTTCTATAGCAATTTATATTGTTCCCTCTTTTTTCCCCTCATATTTTCAGTATTTTGTTACTTGTAGCAAAAAAAATACTCTTAAGATTCTTTTACGCGTTGCTGCCATTTCCTTATTTCTTTTCTGGATACCAGCAGATTTTTTCTGTATAAGAGTAGAAAAACAAGTAAGCAAGTGTTCACAAACACCCAGCAATCTCATCTATTGACTAATCTGGCAATAGGCCAAGAAAAAATATTAATTGCACTAGCAAGTTACAGGTCATGAGTGAAAATGAAACCTCCAGGTTGTTGGCAGGATAGGTCTGTTAATTCCCACATGCAGGTAGCATGGTCAGTGTGCTTTGTGATGGATCACAAAAGTCATTTGTAGAGCAGAGCAGACTCTGTGCTTGTGTCCACCCTTCTTTAGTTCTAAGAAGACATATGCTTTTCTAGGCCTAAGAAAAACTAAACTTTGAGGAATACTAAGCCCAACTTTGCATATGAATGTCAGAAATGGAAGCAAAGCACAAAATAATTTTTTCTGTAAAAAAAAATCTCATTGACTGCAAGATCTTTTCTACTTCCTAAGAACATCCTTAACCAGGTTTGCCTAGGTTTCATCTGACACTCTGCTGTGGGGTTGCATAAAATTAGTAAGTCTAAAATGTTTTGAAAAATGTTTAAGATTCACATAATAAATAAAAATTGAAAAATCCCCAGAAGGTTTCTGACCAGCTTTATTCTTGAATGCCCAGTAGAGTTGTTTATTTCTCCAAGAGCTTTTAGCCATGCAAAATCTGCTGTTAATGGGAAAGACATAAGAGATAATGCCCTAGTACAATTGTTTTACTGGTTCATTATTAATTTATATTTGATTGTCTGTTTGGGCTTAAAATTCAGAAATGGTGCCAACATTTGATATCTACATTCGTTTTGCTTAGTGCATGCCCCCTGAAAAGAGACTTTGGGCGTGAATAGTAACGGAAAATTATGCTTTGGCACTGACTCACCCTTTTTGCATGTTGATACTGATCTGGACAAGCAATTCTTACTTTTTTCTAACCAGAGCATTTCTTCCAAATTTTATTTTTACCTGCCCATGTGGTGTAAATGCATCTTGTAAATCATTCTTCCTAAATTAATCTTTTTCAATAATTTTATAATTTTTATCATGTTTTTTCTTCTACATCCATAGCTGTGTTATCATGATTTCACATATCACCCTGGATCCCAAGAGACATGGCAGTTTAGAACAGTTAATGATCTGTTTCGTAATTATCCGGAACAGAATACTGTGTATGTTGGCACACTGCAATAAATTTAAATACTCAGAAGCCAGGAAGCCCATATGTTTGAGTTTTCTACTTAGAGGTGTATCCTGACGGAATTTCTTACAATTGCTAATTTATCTCAAAGTTCTGATTTTATAGGTATATTAGAAACAATGAATTTATCCTTGTCTCAGCATACATTCACTTCAGTCTTTCATCTGGTCTCCACACCTTCAACAGCTCTCTCTTGAGTTTGCAAAGAGGATGATGGCCCCCTGAGTGTGGAAGGGGATGTAGCACAGCTCTAATACATGTACGTGAGTCTTGGTGGAGCCTGGGAACTGAGCACATGCAATCAACTGTGGTTTCATAGAAATGAATTGCACACAAATCAAGTCAGATACAGTGAATCAAGTTGCATTGCAAACTTGATGCTTGAAAACTCAAAACATTGGAGACTGTATTTGTTGGTTTGGCAAGAGTTTGGGTCTGCTGAAACAGGAGTAGCTAGGGAAGATGAACAGGCGTGTAAATTATCGGAGACAGAGTTTGGTTGTCATCATGAAGTTGCCTCTGCCTGAGTACCTGTAATATGTTCTTTTGGGGGGCACACGAACAAAGTGTCTGTTCCCAGCTCTCCTCTCTGTCTTTGCAAAACCTCTGCCACTAATATCCTTCCCCAATATTTGCATATTTTATTTCTTTTTTAAATCTCAGAAGTATACTAGGGCTGGTAAATATGCTAGCTGCAATCACTGCATACCAAGGACAAAATTGTGTGTGTGCTAATTAGAAATCCAAGACATTCTGAGTGCTCCACGTGTGAGTTAAGACTTTCTCCTCACAGAATTAGCATTATTATCCAGTTAAATAGAAGGGAGATTTATTTGGACCTATAGAATAAAAAAATTTCAGCTTTTAATGTCTTCGTCACACATTTACTGAAAGCAGGTTTAATGTAGTGTGTGAATTGTATACTGAGATATAGTGAGGTTTTTATCCAAGAAATCAGTAAAAGAACATAGAAATAATTTAAAAGTTCAATGAATACCACCTTATATCTCTACCTCTACCCTGACTTATATTGCATTACAGAAAACAAACATGCAGGTTATGAAATATAAGTCTCTGTTCATATCATGCAAAATACTAAAAAATGCAAAGCATTAAATTTCATTAATATTAGCATACACCACATGAGAAAAAACATACAGATGTTAAAAAAGTCTTTGTTCGGGGAGATACTTTTTGTCTATTACCTCCTTATTCTATTTTTTTAATGGATAAAATATTTTAATATTATTTTTATTCTATATCAATGTGTAATGTTGGTTAAGATTATAGTTAGTCTTCCTTTTGCTATCAAAATCATAGAACAGAAAACTGACTAAAACTCACACTTTTATTATTTTTTTCCATACTGAAGAGAAAATCCTATGCTGAATCTGACTAAATTAAATCAAAAACAAAATAAATAAGAAGGAGAAATACTTACTCTATGATGCTAGACAACAGCCTCCACATAGTTTAAATTTAACCAGTTTTTTAGTTCATTATTACAGAGCTTTACATTCACTTTATGTTTTATTTTATATGTGCTAACATTCTATTTCTCCTAGGTGATTTATATTGATAAGATTAAAGTCATGGTGTCAGCTCTGTAAAGATGCTCAAAAAAACTCAAAGGGTATGTGAATCCCTGGGCTGTAGGGATATCTGGTTTGAGTGAGAGTATTGGATGAGTAGTTTACTCACTAGTAAACAGAACAACAGATAGGAAAAATAATAAGTAAATATACATAATGCATCAGGAGATAACAAAGAGAATAACAAAGATAAGAGCTCCCATGCCACCAATGGCTGAGCCACTAACACAGACGCTCAAGTGTCACCATGAAGAAGCTCAAACATAACTTTGTAACTGATAGGAAGGGGGAAGCTAGATTACCATGGGACCCATGGGAATGAATAAACTTTTTATGGGATATATCAGGGTCCTGGTGGATTATCCAAAACTTGGTAGGGGATGTATTAAAAGGAGTGTGGAAATGTGCAAAATGACTGTGGGGCGCTTAGAGGAAGAACCAAAAGTGGGGAAATGGAGGGAGAAATTTGGATCAGGGTGGAGCAATAGCAAAGTGGGGAGAGGGGAAGAAAATATCACATTTAAGCAGAATGCTGACAGTACATTTTTTTTGGCCAAGCACTGTGCCAGTAATATTAAACTTACAAGTTTTGTAAAACTTATTAAACTCTCTTCCTATTTTCTATGCGATTCAGCCCCTATTTTCTGTGCGGTTTAGTTCACTATTGTGTGTGGGGGTATGTGAACTTCAAGGTGGACTAACTGGTATGTAGGAGACCACACTTGAATTCAGGCTGCAGGGAAATACCTGCTCTGGCACATGGAGCACATCCTTCTCCTTCTCTGACTGTGGTGTTCCCTCTGCTGCTTCTCACCCTTTTTGTTCTGTCTGCTTCTGCCTGTCCAGCATTTTCTGCCCTTTCTTAGACATGTTTCCACTGAGATGCTGTCAGCTTGTCTGGGGGGCTCAGCCGTGCCCTGAGGTATGTCCACTGGAATGGGCTGGAGCTGGCTGTGTCCAGCACAGGGCAGCCACAGCCTCTCCTCCCTGAGGCTGTCCCTCAGCTCCAGCTGCCAGCACCTTGCTATGTATAGCCAGTAAACCTTCGTAGTTTATAGCAGATAAATACAAATCTCATTCCTGAACTTAAATCAGATGCCTCATGTATAGGAATAACTGAACGTGTAACACTTTTTAAGGAAAGCTGCAAGCTTTTAACTAAGAGGTATCATAAAAGCGTGTCTAACAGAACTTACATAGTGCTGCATGAAGTATAGAGGCATTTCAAAATAATATTTAAAATACTTTTTCTGTGTTCAAATTTAAAAGATGATTCATGAGTAAAATAGTCATATTGCAAGATATAAATTATTTGTAAAGTACTATGTGATTTTATCCATAGAGACAAAAATGCTCTTACATGCTTGTGCTTGGGAATTTCCAGTTAAGAAGAGATGTAGCTATGCTTTCATTTCTCAAAAGTGAGAGCCTGACTGATGTTATCTTTCCCCTTGTAGCTTGGGACAAAATCAAAACAAGGAGATGCTCAGCATATCCTGCTCCAAGTCCCCCTTTCTCCCAAAAGGAATTCACATTACCATGTACCTCATGTCCAAGATAAAATACTGAGATGTCGTATGATAGAAGAAAGTATTTTGATGTCACAGACAAAGTATTTTCAGAGTCCTTTATGAATGGTTAAGTAGGCAGTATTTCTTTTTGAGCTAACTAAAAAGTGAAGGGAGAAAGAAAGCATTTGTTTCCCAAAGGTAAGCACCTACCTGTAGCTCCACATAAGACCCATGAGATTATAGCTCCAGGTACAAAGCACTCTGGGATTTAGTTGCTGAGTTATTCCATAGAAATTGAAAGGTTGGTTCAGTTAATTTCCTTAAAAAAACCCTAAAATACTACATTAGTGCACTTGTGTAGCAATAGGGAAATTTGCCTCCTGTGTCTCACCAGCCTATGTTACAGCTCACCCTTCTGGGCAGTGCCGTGGTTGCCCACACACATGGATAGGTCCTCTGGGCTTCTCTTCAAGCTTTCTTTGCCACTGCATTGCCAAGAGTGGAAAGAGTGGAGACCCTGTGAGGATACAAGCAGGCTTAATTTATCTCTGGAATTCTAAGGTAATTGAACTTCTTTTGCTCATTTCTACTGACGTAGAATAATCTTCTCACCACAGGCCACAGGGGTGCAAAGGGAATATTTTCAGTACTATACTTTTGTACATTTTTAAGGATATTTTTCAGTACTTTTACATATAATATGCAAGAATTTATTTTCTTTTCTCATTTATTTCTAATGAAACCATCAAAAGAAAGGCTGATACTTTTTCTTTTGAAGACAACTTTGGATTTTCTTGTGTAATGTTATTAGGACATTATCTGTAAAGTAGTGTAAAAGTAAACATTATGCAGAGTTTTTAAATTGCAGCAAAAAGGAAAAGTTCCTAAACCACTATTTTATGAGCCTACTTTTAAAAATTACTTTCTCTTGGGTGGTAGAGAGCAGTAGGGTAGAAATGTTCATTCAGTCCAAATAATTTTTAATACTCATCAGTATTCCTTAAAAATAACAGAGTTAACCATAACTTTGAAGTAAGTCAACATCATAAAAAAAGAAGACTCACACACCTGGTTAAGGAATGTGTTGACTGAAACAGGATACCTGCAAAATACATAAGAACCTGGAATTTTCTTTTTTAAGGCAATTGATAATTGATTAATATTTTAAACTGTGAATAATAAAAGTGTATCTTCTGTATTTTACTTACATGTTTGCAACCTTTGAAATGATACAATTATGAAAATAAACATTCATGTCTCTATTAAAGCAGTAAGCAACCAAAAGCTAGGACCTCCTCTTTCCATCTATCTAAAAAATGTGGCTCTCACTAATGACAACTCATAAATAAATGATGATTTTTATGTTAAAAATTGTTATTTTCAGTTACTGATTCAAAACTGAGTATTACATGTTACAGGAGATTTTCATAGTCCTTAAGTGACTGCACTGCTGGGATGCATTACCCTTGACATTCACCTGCCTAATTATTTGCTGGAAATGTACACAAACAGTCAAAATATTTGGGCTTGGGCTTTAAATCAGTAGAATTTTTTTAATATTTTAGCTTAAAATTGGCAAGTTTTAATTTCTTAGCTGACATGCTTGATACGGTACGTCACCCCAGATTGCAACAGTGTGATATATAGGAAAGTAATAAGGTAAAAGATAGCTGATGCAACATTTCTTTCCATTCCAAACAATGGCATGATCTTGGCTGATATCCCTGGCTGTACTTACAAAAATTATTAAATGCTTTGGAAGATCCTTATGGCAGTGAATTTGAACACAAGATGTCAAATACATATAATTTTAAATTGTGCAGAAAATACATAAAGTCTGATCTCTAAAATATAATCTTTCTAACATGACTTAAAAAAGAAGCATATAATACTCTTGTCAGTCCAAGTACATCCCAGCTATGTACATTTAACACTGATGAAACTTATGTGTAAGAGCAAAGCAGTTAATAAAAGAATATGCAATGAAAACATAATTAGAATGCCTACTAGAATAATGCAAGGTAACTTGAGAACTTAACAGCAAACTTAAGATCTTTAAATTGAATTTTAATCCTTCATTGAAATTACATTTATTTCCTTTTTCTGATCTCTCTAGGCAAATAAATTATAATAATTTTGTTAAAAATAGCATGCATAATAAAACACAGGAAAAAATTAATTTCTATTAAAGGAAAGGAAAAATCCATAGCAAAGCCTAAAAAAACTTTCCATTTAAATGTTTGTTTGTTTCATGGCTGTCATTAGACTGGATGAACATCTGCCTTATTTTAAAAGACTACTGCAAATGTGCAGTTACTGACTCCTTTTGTTTGTTGATTTGTAATTTGTCAGTCTTACGTATTTTTCTGTTTGCTTCTATTTTATATTTGACATCATTTAAGAATTATGTGTTCTTTCTCAAGACATGAACTGGCTTGGGCCAAGACTCCACCTTGATACAAAGCCACATCCGATGCAGAAGTTTCCAGATGCACTGAATTTACTGTTCATGTACATTATCCTGTGTGCTGTGACACCAACATGCAAGACTTGCTGTATAAAATTCTCCAAGAAGTTGTGCGCTCCAGTCCTATTGAAGTCAGTGACTTTAACGATTGACTTCAGAGGGTGATTACTCAAGACCCTGTGACTGTGAGACAAATGCAATGTATAAGTATTTCTTTTTTAAAATCTGTTACACAGTATCAACAATATTTTATATAAGTTCATTTCACTTTTTTGTAAAATCCACACTTAAAAGTGAATCATAACACGCTACTTATCAATTTTAACTGAAGTTGAAAAAATTTGATGAAGTATCCACTTGGCAGTACTATAGTAGACTATACATGTCACAGTCAGGCAAATATTTATCTGCAAATAGAAGTTCTCAGGAGAAAAGTTAGTAAGTGAGTTTTCAGTGTTTAACTCCTTTTCAACAGAGCCTCCCCTTTCATTCTCCATAAATAGATTTTAATGCAAAACATTAATTTCTAAATTTTGACAAATGTCTGTCCTTTCATCCTGCAGGGTTTTTTAATTATAGCATAATTTTAATGTTCAGACAGCACAAAGAAATAAAATCCAGCTGAAAAATTGAGTAGCTAAATTGGAGATAACAAATTCCTCTCTAAAATAGGAAAAAAAATCTGAATAGATAAATGGATAAATAATGGATAAATTTGCCATTATTCAAGTGTCGTTCCACCACAGGTTAAGTATTGTAGTATTTTCTCTTTATAGTATTAACTTGTGTATTGCCATCTCTTTATGACAATAAAATTGCCAGCTCTTTAATTTCAGCATATAGTGATATTTTATTGTTATACTTACTTTTCTGTGAGTAATGAATCTAATTATCCAGTATATGTATAGACCACTGGTGTATTTTAAAGGTTCAAGCTATTTCTTATTCTAGTATGTAGTATACTTTTTTTATTATATTGCATATAATTATTATGTAGCAATATAGAGTTATAATAGTGACTGTGTCCAGCAGGTTGGGGAAGGTTATCCTCCCCATCTACTCTGCCCTAATGAGGCCACATCTGCCCTAATGAGGCCCATTTTTGATCTCCCCATTTCAAGAAAGACAAGGAACTACTGGAAAAGATGATTTGTGGGACTGGAGCATCTCTCTCAGGAAAAAAGACTGAGAGAGCTGGGCTTGTTTAGCCTGACAAAGAGACAACTGAAAGTGAATATTACCAAGACTAAGAAACCTCTTAAGGATGGGTGTCAAGAAGGTGGGGCCAGGCTCTTTTCATGGCACTCCTGCCCAGTGGCAGGACAAGGGGCAAAAGGCACAAAGAGAAACACTGGAAGTTCCATATGAATATTAGGACAAACCTCTTTATATTGAGGGTGACAGAGCACTGGAACAAGCTGCCCATAGAGGTTGCGGAGTCTTCTCTGGAGATATTCAAAACACGCCTGGATGTGTTTCCATACAACCTGCTCTAGGTGAACCTGCTTTACTGGGGGGTTGGATTAGATGATCTCCTGAGGCCACTTCCAGATGCAACCATTCTGTCATTCTGTGATTCTGTGATAAATGTAAATCAGATTGTTGTCATTTGTAGTTTATTAGACCTAGTGAGTCAATAACTTTGGGTAGTGTAAAGTAAAAATCTTGTAGAAGAGTAGCATAACAGTTTTACTTAGATTAAAAAGCTACACACTTTTAAAGGATTAGATGCTTCATGATATTTTGCACAGAGTATGTTTCTTAATTCCACTCTTTTGTGTAAAACAGTAACCGATTCTGTTTTAGCTTCTTATTCCAACTTCTAAATATCACTGAGATCTACAGCATCTACTTATCTGCTGTTCTAAAATATCTGGAGTCAGTCTTGCTGTCAAGACTGTTCATGCATTTTATATTAATAGCCACTGAACAAAACCAGAAATGACCCTGGGACTCCCAAAACTAGTGAATAATTAATTTATTTTAAATAAGTAATTTAAATAAAAAGTGAGAATCAGCAGGATGGATTTGCTTTTACTTACAGAAAAGAAAATGAATAAGGATAAAATAGAGAAAATGCTAATACTAACGTCAGTTGGAGTAAGATAGGGACATGTAAAAAACTATGCCCAGGAGACAGACTACTGCGAGAGGAACAGCTCATAAAAGCATTTATTAAATTGAAAATATTCAGTACAAAAAAAAAAATAAAGGAGCAAATGTAAGTAATTAATCATTGCAGGGCCAACAGAAACATGAACATTACATTTAGCAAAACATCATGACTGAAAAAACATATTAAAGTATGTTTTGTGTCTATAAATAAAACTCAAGTAAGAACAACGTGTTATAATCTGCAATGCAATATGAACAGATAACATAGATAAAACAGAATACATTGGAATCAGGTCTGGTCTGAGCCAGTGTGGTGATTTGACTTTGGTGGCCACCAGAGGTCCATAAAAATCCTCTTATCACCCCCCTTCTCAGTAGGATGTGGAGGAAGAAAATAAAAAAAAAATTAAAACCCCTATTTTTAGTCCTAAATTAAATACAATAAAGTGTTAGGTTAACTGGTATTACTGATTTTAGCTCCTAAATTAAGTATTTAACTGAATCTCTAATTTTCCTCAATGTGAACATTTCTGATTAGCAAGGTTTTTTGGGGTGATGCAAGACTTTATTTTTAAGTTTTGTATGTACTACCAGCTGACACACATTTGTTTGAGTTTCCCTTTTAAAAAGAATTTGTAGGGAAGTTACTATATTCTAACACATTAGGGCTGTCTGACAATCAGCATTAGCAAGTTCATTGTTTCCGAGACAAAAATACGACTAACAAATTCCAGGCTAGAATTAAGAAAATTAGAAGCTATAATGTTGGATAAAGTAAATGCTAGAAAGATATTAAGCAACATAATGTTTAGATCTTCTGCAATCTTTCCTCCTGATAGATTTTTAATTAGATTATCATCTTTATCAGATTTAAAACATACACTGAGGAGGCTGGTCTTACAGTACTCAGTAGTCACTGAGGTTTTAATGTCATCTGAGGACTTCCCCATGCAGAGAGCTGGGAATGTAGAGTCTGACAGCCAACACTTGCAAAGCTTACAAACTTGATCTGTTGCAAGCTGGCTTTGAGTGTCATGGGAGTCAGTATGTAGTATACTTAAAGGTTTGACAACACCATTCCCCTGCACTGTCCCAGAATGGAGAGTAAATGATAGTATTTTGTGACAATCAGGAAAATACCAATTCTACTGAATAGCTTTTAGACTTAAATAATATAAAAAGTGTTTATGGAGCACCTCTTCAAAGCAGGCACAACTGTTGTTGTTATATATAAATTATATATTGTACTGTTTAATTAGTTGTATTCTTAAGTAAAGAATAACTTTCTGAGAAGAAATATGTGAAATTCATGTAGCACGTTTAACTTATATTAAATACCAGAAAACCATGGCACTGCACAGTTTAACAAAATAAATTAAGATTGTTTAAATCTTGGTTTTCAGTGAACCACGGTTTCTTGAAATTCTCAATCATGAAGGTTCATCAGAGTGATGAATTGTTCACTATTATGTCAGCATGGGGCATTATACAAGGAAACACAATGTTCTTTTTTAATGGTGTGTAACAACAGGTTATCCCAAGAAAGATGCATCAAGTCCAACAACTTAAAAAATTCATAGTTCACTGAAAGTACTGGTTAAAAATATACCTATTTCCTTTCATAAAGCATAAAGAACTGAAAGAGTTTAATTTTAAAACTTTTTTTTTTTTTCCTTTCTCTACCCATGGAAATTTTCTGCACTGGATTAGGAAATTCAGTATTTTCTCTGTGTTTTATATTCTTATTTCACAGATTTTTTTTCATTAGTTTGGTCTGATTTCTCTTTCAGGATTTTACAATGATTAAAGAAAGCTCTCTGTGAGTATTTTTACACCCTGTTAAGTTGGATCTTGAATGTTTTTGGAATCATTCACTCAAGAATATATTGATGCCTGGAATATGGATGGCTTAATGTATCTATAACCATAAGGATATTCCATTGACCATACAAAATAAATCTCAAGGAGTTAATAAAGGGGTGTACACATAGAGACACATTTTCATGCAAGAACAAATTTCTTGTTCAACAATTTAATTTCAATAAAATTCTGAATTACTTTCTATGACCTAAACTGTTTGTTTTAAAGTCTAGCTGAAGAAAAAGGGGGAGATAAGAAGTCTTAGTTAATGTAGCATACCCTTCAAGGATTATCTAATACACTGTGACAGTACTGCTAGTCACACTTCCTTTAAGAATTGTCACATGTCTTTACATGTGAGCTCCATGTGTGTTTACCCTCCAAGAACAAAGAGCAGAGTTAGCAAAGTGCTGATCAGAAGCAAACATATCCAACCTCAGCATTACTTGCTAACATAGAGGTTAGTGATAAGTGCTGTGTTAACAATTTTTCACACATATGTGGAGCATGGACTGAACATGCCCCTGTCTGCCTATGAAATTTAACAGTTACCACCACTATATGTTATTACTCTTTGGAAGCTTTCCATCACTCACAGACATCTGTTCTTTAAAAGAATGTAGCAGTAGAGCATGTTCATCAGCTACAAGGAGAAAAAGAAGAATGAACTTGATGATATTTACTCATAAATTTCACAGATACTTGTTCACAGCAGAGGAATAATAAGATTTCAGAATTCTGCTTGCTATTATACATAAGAGATTTTCTTGAATGTGGATTCTTCTACACACCTATTTTTTTCTTTCTATTCTCTTTGAATCTATTCTTTGTTCTCACACACACATCTTCTATCATCCTACTCAAATGGAAAGTCCGGTAAAATAGTTTGGTTTTAATTACATTTACACTATGCGGCTCTTCATAATTCATTGTTCTTTAGTGTATAGCCTTCATTATGTAATGTACCTCTACAAAAAAGGGATAAAATTAGAAAAACTAAGAGACAAAATGAGTTCTTTGTAATGAAAGGAAAAGATAAAAAGAATCTTTTATGAATGTATTATAGAACAAAGTAAAATATATAGGTTAATTACTTATGTGAAAGAGAACAAATTATGATTTAAACAAAGGAGGTTTAAGTAGAACTTGCTTCAGTCTTTACGAATTTGTGTCCAAACATATTACAACACTAATCTTAGCACAAAAATAGGACTGTAGGCCAGAATATAGAAAGAAGACACTGAGGAATACTTTAGTTCAAGTCTTCAGTGCTTGATGAACTAAGGACTAAAGGAACCAACACTACTTTAAAAACATTGAAGTAATCTGAACTTCTAGTCATGCCTGAGTCTTTCATTCTGAAAGAAAGAAAGAAAAAACCACTTAAAATAGGAAGGAGAAGAAAATAAATATAAGAGAAGACAAAAAAAAATAGTCATATTTTCTGTCTGTGGAGCAGTTATTTAATTATTAATAATTAAATGAAATAATAATATTAATAATAACTAGAAGTGGTAAAAAGCACTTTATATTGGTCAATAACATACTATGTCATATCAATCCAGTTTCTTTTCTGTTATGCTAACAGTGTAGTGAATAAGGGGGAAGAAAAAACTACAACATTTACCAAGGCTGTAGTAAGATTTGGGGACTATATAACACACTTTTATAAGCAACTTCACAAAGTATGGTTCACATTTTATGGGTACAAAATTGGTGTACAGTTGGATGAAAACCTACATTTAGTATTATTGATTCACTGTCTGTTGGAAGGATTTCAAGTGAAGTACTTCCAAGTTTTTTCTATGACTGATTTTATTTAATATTTTAGTTCATGATTTAGATGTTGATATATAATAATGTGTACAGATGGTGTTAGGAGGGGTTATGAGTGCTTTGGAAGATCAGAATTCAGTGTGATTTGGAGAAAATATAAAACTGACCCGAAACCATCAATAAAAACAAAGTACAAATGTCACAATTAAGAAGCATAAATAAAATGTGTACAGATATGAAATTAAATTATCTAGGCATTAATGCTGTCAAAAATAATGTACAACTGCAGTGGGGCCACAAATTAGACAAGATTTTATGTACTGCTGTGGCAAAAAAGACAGTTACTTTCCAAGATTCACTTAGACTTGAAAAGTATCTTGCATCACATGTGGATGATAACATTTCTGTTTGCATTTGGTCACTGGCACTGTCTATAAAGGAATTATTAGTTATGTTGGGCATACCACATGAGCTCTAAATAAGCAAATGGGACAAGCACTCTTGTGCCTGGGACTGTCTGAAAGAAAGGGGGATGTACAAATTAAGATAAAAATAGGAACATAAGAATAACCTTCCGAAATCATAGAATCACAGAATCATAGAACAGCTTGGCCTGGAAGGGAACTTAAAAATCTGGTTCCAAACCCTCTGCCAAGAGCCAGCACATCTTCCATTAGACCAAGCTGCTCAAAGCCCTGTCCAGCCTGGCCTTGAACACTTCCAGGGATGAGACATCCACAGTTTCTCTGGGCTAACTGTTCCAGTGTCTTACCAACCACACAGAAAGAATTTCTTTCTAATAAATAATCTCAATCTACCCAGTTTAAAGCCATTCGCTCTTGTCCTAGTGCTACATGCCTTTGTAAACACTCTCACTCCAGATTTCTTGCAGGCTTCCTTTAGGTACTGGTAGGCTTCAAATAGATCACCCTGGATCCTTCACTTCTCTGGGTTCAACAACCTCAATTTTTTCAGCCTGATCTCATAGGAAACACTCTCTCTCCCTCTCGCCAATCAATTTGGTTACCCTCCTCTGGACTTGCTGCAAAGGTTCATGTCCTTCCTGTGCCTGGGACCCCAGAGCTGGATGCAGCACTGCAGGTGGGGTCTCATCTGAGAGAAGCAGAGAGGCAGAATCACTTGCCTTGGCCTGCAGGTCACATTTGTTTAGATGCAGCCCAGGACACAGCTGGCTTTCTGGGCTGCAAGAGCACATTGACAGTTCATCCACCAGCTGCTCCTCCACCAGCACACTCAAGTCCTTTAAGGCAGGGCTGTTCTCAATCTGTTTGCTCCCCAGCCTGAACTGATACCAGGGGCTACCCTGACCCAGGTCTTGGGTCTTGTACTTGGCCTTGCTGTTGTAATGTAAGTTGTCCTCACAAAGGAGATGCCTTTTCAGAAAGAGATACCAGCTTGCTAAATGAAGAAATGCATTTCAGTTTGATAGTGAGAAGAAATGGTCTAACTGTAATGTTGGTCCTCAGTGCAATAGGCTACATGACATTGCAGAGAAATATTCTTAAATAGGACTTTAAGGGAAGATGAATTAGATGGTCTCAAGTTTGATTCTGAATATAAGCAATCTTGCTTTACTGAAGAGGGATCGACCACATGGTCTTTTGAGGTCATCCCTAGAGGCCTCTTCTTCTAATTCGATAATAAAATTATATTTATTGTTTTAGTACTTCGTAACACCTGGGAGGCTAAATTATTGAACAGGAACCATGCTGTGAGATATTTAACTTTTATTA
Organism: Corvus kubaryi; assembly: GCF_017639235.1. Taxonomy (NCBI): domain Eukaryota; kingdom Metazoa; phylum Chordata; class Aves; order Passeriformes; family Corvidae; genus Corvus; species Corvus kubaryi. The sequence continues at coordinate 12,685,831 of NW_024582073.1, forward strand.
ATGTGATTTATAACTATATCTACCTACAGAAATATTCTTTGATGTGAAAAATAAAAATTGTTTCTTTATTTTAATTGTTAATAGTATTTTATTCCCCCAAATGCTTTGTGATGGGTAGCTCTAAGATCCTTTAGTACTTCTATGTATTTCGCAATGTTGTGTTATTGTTAAAAGTTATTAGTTGATTTAGAGATAAAAGGTGAGAAAGTAAACAAAATTTTAACCTGCAAGTTAATTCAACTGCTCATCACTTTGAAAACCAAGTTTCAGCTTACATCAATTATTTCCTGTTTTACTTTTGAATTGTGTTTTTTAAAATTTATCTCAATAAAATGAATTTATATATTGTTATACAGAATCTAATTCCTGTTATAGGTATTGTAGATAATTTTTTTTTTCATAGCTTTTTTACTATGTCCTACTGGAAATGACAAAAAATATTTGTAATCTGTTTATTTTTGATGCATTAACTACACACTGATGAATAGCTAAATTATTTTTAACAGAATACCTTCAGGACTATGCATCATTTCAATTTACTGAATCCATACTGGAAATCACTAATAGACTATAAAATAATATATTCTTTAAAATAGAGTTATTTTCTTCCATTTACTGTTTTATTAGACTGTGGAGCCCAGACTACTGGCAGAGGCAGGAGGTATGATATTACAGGTGAGAGAACAAACCCCCTGACAGCACAGCTTTGACAGTGTTACTCAACACACTATCCACATCTTATGTTAAATGACTGACTAAAATGTTTCCAGAGGAACTCTGAACATTGCAAGCTTCCTTGGCAACCAAAAGTGCCTACAGACAGCCCTGCCCATCACATTTTACAGTCTTTCTCTTTTCACATCATCTTGTCACTCTGAAGCGCCAGTGCAGTGTTCTTCCTGCAGTGACATTTTGCAGTTCACTGCTGTCTTCTCCCTCCCATTCCTGTCTTCTGGACTGCTTTAATTCACAGACCTCATTTGAAATCTTCATCTTAATGTGACAAATACTGCTAAAAATTGAAAAGAGGAATTTTGCCTGTGTTGTTTGATTCTGTTATTGATGGGAAAGGCTAAGGCTAATTCCATACAAATATCTAACTGCCATTTTGTCCTTTTAATACCTTTAAAACTGTTCAGAACTTCTGATGTTTGACCTGATGGATGGCTTTGTGATTCAGAACTTCAAAGATATTAATTTTATTGAGAATTAATTGCAAAGATAGTTAGCTTTTGCTGCAAATACTTTGCTCAACAAAACTACCTGGAGGTTTAAAATATCTGAGGATCTAATAGAGCACCCAAGAATTCTTACACTTGCTGCTGAGCCTTAGCTCAGCCCTTGCCTAAGTGACTCTGAGTTCCCCCTGTGTCTTTTTTTTTTTTTTCCCCTATCTAGGGTGCATTTCAATAAATCAACCTGTGTGGAAAACAAATTGAAATGATATTTTACTAGTGGTAGTACTAATTATGTACAACACAGCAGCAACAGCAGTGATCCCTGGGGATTAAAAAGAACTGGATATACCTCCCATAAGCAGTGATGGCAGAACTTATTATTGGGTGTGTGGACATTGTGCATTGAATCATTTTTAGTCTCTTCTGTGAAGTTTTTCCAATTTTTATTAAAAAAAAATTATGATGATAGATTTTTTTCTTTGAAGAAATTAAAGATCTTTAGATAGCTTATGTTGAAGTTTTCATGGGAAAGGGAATCCTGGATTGTGCATTCAGCTTCAAGGGTTACACACTTTGTGAGAATCCACTCTGAAGATGGTGGTTCAGGAGCCTTTGGACATTATGGGAGCTCTGGAAATCCTCAGTCTACTCAATTGTGCAAATCTCATTCTTTAGATATCTAGTTTGCTATATTCAATCTCTACTTCAGAACTGTTGTTTCCAAACTTTTGTATTTTTAAATCAAATACATTTTACATGTTCTTCCAGGCAAGCAGTTTCCTTTAAAATAAAGTTTTAATTATCTGCACTTATTTTTAATAGTATGTCTTTTGTTTTGGGGGACCACTCCATAGCTACAATTTGTAATTATAAGGATAGTGGTACTTGCATTATAATCTGAAAGATTCAACTAAAGCTTACATACTGATAAATGGGATTAAAAGAAGCAGTGAAAAGATGTAGGGAACTGTATATTCAATTTGTTTTATGTATTGGATACATGAGGAGGGTTATGTTCATGCAAAATTTTCTGAGTAACTTTTTTTAACATAATATTATATCTAAATTGCTTCATTGAGGCTCTTTCCTGAAACTTTGTTTTTTTAAATTTCAGCCTGCAGCAAATCTTTTGACCTGATTTATAAATATCTGAAAATAAAACTAATATGATATATGAAAATACTGACGGATCATCAACTACAAGAACACCAGGGAACATTGCACAAATTAGATCTTGGTATGTTTTCCTACAAGAATGTATTCCTTCTGCTCTCTGCAGAAGAAAAGAATGTTCTTGTTTTTCTACACTGCTGAAATTGCAACGCTAACATATTTGAACATGTGAAAGGCCTCTTGAACACAATTCCTTGTGAACAATCTATGTAGCAGGTGGTAAAACACCTAGATTGTGTCTGAACGAAGTATGTAGACTCTTGTCTTCAATTGAAGTCAGTATTTAAACATCATTTTTACCCTTATGGGACAGTTCTTTTAATAGAAATCTAACAGTAAGAGATGTTAATTAAAGAAAACTTTTCTTTACAAACAGGATTGTGAATAGGATTTGGAGAAGCACATGGATACCATTTTTTCTGACTGAAACAACTTCATAATGAGTCAAGATTCTTTGCTTCTTTGAAAAAGCTTTCCATCTGGCTCTTTGAAACATCCAGATAAGTTAAAAACATCTATAGTTGCACCTGTATTGATATATCATTATTTGTGCATGTATATAGTTAATCTGTCCATCTGTATATTTATTTATGTCTACATTACATTTATAGAAGAGATACAAATACATTGTAAAAACCTACTGTATGTTTTATAGATGTCATTTAACATGATGTCAACAGGGTTATGACAGTAGTTGCTAAAACTGTATTTCATATGTTCATTGATTGTGATTTTTTCAAAATGTTTTTAAAGAATCACAGCTTACCTTCTTTTATTTTATTATTTTTTATTCAGGTAGAGTTGAAGACAGTAAAAATAGTGTTCAAAGAGCCTAAAGAAATTCATGGGGATAGGACTACAGAAGTGGAATATATTCCAGGTTATTTGGTTTGGTTGTTTCATCCTTTTATACCTCTATGGTATAACATTATTTTCATAAAGTGCTTAAACTAAAGAGGAACTATTTAGTTAGTTACTTAGTCATTTATTAATGCATCCTCATACTGGAAAGTATTTTCAGAATGTCTGTCAATTTTTCATAATTTCTTATCACTGTTCTGTTCCTAAAAACTTCATTTTCCTAGGAAATTTCATAATAATCGTGCAGATTGTTTCAAAGAAGCATAACAAAAAAGGTCTCCAAAACTTTTAAAAAAAGACGTAAACATTTTCCTGTCTATCCTGGAACCCTACTCCAGATGAAACTTAGCTCCTACATCATAGAATTGCACTTTCCTGCCAAATAGGTGCATCCTGCAAGATCTGAAAAGTGAAACTGTGACCAGACAATAATCTTATATTTTCCCCTCATCTTCTGTTTCCAGCAGGTGAGTTACACATCATGGTGAAAATTGTTATTAATCCTGTGGAAGTTTTCCCTTTTTTGAATTTGTATTTAACCTATTTATAATTGAATTTTAGGTCATTTTTATTATTTTAGTTCTCCATGTCATACAGTTATTTCTTGATGTTCTGTATTAATAATATCACTTAACTTTGTCACAATCTGCTTTCATTGTTATACTCACACTCTATTATCTCATTATAATTAATGAATTTACTAACCAAGGTTCATTCCAAGACTAGTCTTTAGCAACTTAATCAGCAGTCTCATCTAAGACAGAAAGTCCCTTTTTTCACACTACCTCTTTCTGCTTCTTTTTTTATCCAGTTTCTGTGTTAAAGATGTTTGGCCAGTCTCTATTACTTTACTTATAGTCTCATGTCTAGCACTATTTCAGATACTGGGTGAAAAAGAAAATTATTTTTACTATATTCCAATGCCTAAAAACCAGTCAAAGAAAGAAAGTTAATATGTCAGCTGCCAATAATTTGAGAAGAACTCTGTTCTGTCACTGTCACTTCAACAAATATTTGTTTTGCAATATTACAGGGTAATCAGTCTACAAGCTGTAATGCAGTTTGATGAAAAAAAACCCACAAAACTCTTTTTTAACAAAGTTATTTTGATTTTTTCCTACTGACCCTCCATTTTTACAAAAACAAAACCAACACACAAAAAAAGAAAAAACCTAAAACACCTTTCTTATATTGGTCTTTAAACAATCTCTGTTACATTTCTTTTCTCTGTATACACATTCTGCATGATGCAGAAGCTGAATCAGGCATGTTTGTTTGTTAAAATGTATTGTCTAATATTTTGAGGTTTGCAGCAAATTGGAGCAAACAGGTAACAGAAATTAGTTTTCTACAAATGTAGTAGAATATGAGTAGATAAATAAATATCATTATCCATTGCTCAGATATATTTTCTCTAGTTCTGACTGCAGGATATTTTTGCTGGTATGTGATTAGTGGTAGCTCCGGAACACTAAAACCTGAAACATCCTACCTGTTTTTTTTCTTTTCAATCTTTACTTCTTTACTGATAATTTGCCATCCTCTACAAAGCATAATAGCAAAGAATACGTTTAAATTTAGCAAGTAAAAGTGATAAAGTTTGGTGGGCTTATTTTAGTTTTGTGTAGAATCTTCTGCAAAATTGGTGTTGAATATGTGAAGGACTGAAACATAAATAAAGTTTGGCTATATACATGAGGAAACTAATAAGTAGATGATGTTTTACAAATATTCAGAGGTGGCTGGAAGGAGGAATGTGGGTGTCAGGATGAAGAATCTTGTGGTAAGGATTATTTTGATAAAGAAGGAATGAATAAAAAAGGGACAAAACATATACAAAAAAATCACTATAATAATGTTTATTTATTCCTCAAAATTTTAACTTAATAAAAATCAGATTTATATTTTTTCTTCTCAGGATTAGGAAGAGACCTGGTGTAATAATAGTCTGTTTGTTGACCTGTACTCCACATTTTTGTTTTAAAACAGCACTATAGAAAGACTTACATGATATTCACAATGCTTAATGAAAGGATAATTTTATGAGGACATTTTCGTTGATTTCTCCAAGTTTTTATGTTGACAATCTTTTTCTTTAAAATAGATAATTAATTTTTTACCCTCCAGCATATCTGATGAACATTCTAGCTGTATGTCCCATTCTTTGATTAAGCATTGTCAAGCAAAGTCCTTTACTGTAGATCACACTGGAACAGGGTGTGCATTTAATCATATGTTAATCATATAAATCATATAAACAAACAACAGTAATCTAGTGACTAGAATGTAAATACCAGACTGCAAAAAAAAATTGAAATAAAAATATAACTATAAAAATATATAAAATATACAAATAATATATATGAAATACATAAATACATTTTTTTTTTTAAAAACTTCCAAAAAAAGTGCTTCTTAATTCAGATTATATGTGGCTTGAACTACACCAAAGATCCAGAGTTTTTTCATTTTGAGGAAGATCAATAAAATAATATATTAAAAACAGAATAGGCATCAGGAAATTCTGCAACAAATAGCATTGAGGTGAAGCTGCACAGAATATTTTCCAGAAGCAAGTTGCTTTCTAGTAATTTTGCGGAGGCATCAGGCTTGACAAGAAGGGATGAAAAAAAAGAGGAGACATTGGTAATAGTAATTTGCATGTTTTATTCTGATATTTTCCTCTCTCAATAATAGAGAAAATAGCAAAACTCTACATTTCAATGTCAGGACCTTGGACATTAGAAGAATTAAAGTAAATGCACATATCAGAAATTATCACAGCATAAGTATCTTAACCACATACCTCTGATATATCTTCCTTGAAAGAATTTTAAGGAAGAGAGGCAGTATTGCTTTGGCACGGCCTGGTCTTGGGTAGCAGGGGGGCCACAAAGCTGGCTCCTGAGAGGAAGCTGCTGGAAGCTTCCCACCATGTCCAGCAGAGCCAATGGCTGATGGACATGCTGCTGGCCAAAACTGGGCCAATGAGGGAGGTTGGTAACGCCTCTGTGATGACATATTTAAGAAGAAAATAAAAGAAAAGTCACAGGATTTTGGATTCCAGTCAGAGAAGAGAAGGAGATGAGAACATGTGAGGGAAAACAACATGGCAACACCAAGGTCAGTGAAGATGGAGGGGCAGGAGGTGCTCCAGGCCCTGGAGCTGAGGTGCCTCTGCAGGCCGTGGTGAAGACCATGGTGAAGCAGGTTGTCCCCCTGCAGCCTGGGGGGATCCACAGGGGATGCAGAGATCCACCCACAGCCCATGAGGGAGGTGCTCTCACTAGAGCAGGTGGATGCCTGGAGGAGGCTGTGATCCAGTGGAAGATTCAGTGGAGAGAGAGGGCCCTTGCTTCCAGGCTGGAGCAGCCTGTCCTTGGAGGACTGCACCCCGTGGAAAGAGAGAGCCATGGTGCAGCAGTTTTGGGAAGACTGTGTGCTCATGGGAGGGGCTCACCTTGCAGCAGGTGTGGTGTGGCTGCTGCTCCTGAGAGCGGACCCACACCGCGGAAGTTCATGGACAACTGTCTCCCATGGGAGGGACCCCACGGCCTCACAGGGGAAGGACTCCTCTCCCGGAGCAGCGGAAGAAAATCTCGGTGATGGATGGACCAAACCCCCATGCCCTGTCTCCCCGTGCTGTCGGTGCGAAGGAGGGAGGGTGGGGTGGAAGGTGTTCTAAGGGCTTATTTTACTTCTCATTATGCTCCTCTGATTCTGTTAGCAATAAATTCACTTTGCAACATAAGTTGAGCCTGTTTCGCCCTTGAAGTGTTTCTCCCAGTCCTTATCTCGCTCATGAAGCCTTCGTTAATTTTTTTTTCCCTTTTCCTTCCTCTGCCCAGCTGTGGCAGGGGAGGGTGAGCGAGCAGCTCTTGTGGGTGCCTGGCGTTGGGCCAGTGCCAAACCATGACAGAGGCATAAGGAGCAGCTAATATTCCTGTAATAGTCAAGATGTTTTTGTAAGGTGTCTCTCTGACCATTTCTGCCCATTTTCACATGGGAGTTGCAAAGAATAGTAAGCATAGAAAACTTCTAATAGAGTATGACAATTCAGTCACACATTGAAAAAAAAATATTTTGATTTCACTTTACCTACACAAAAGCAGGATGACGACTTCACTGGAGTTCATTTTATGGTGGGAGATGAGTCATGCACTGAAGAATTCAGAATCTAGAGTCTCCTTAAAGTCAAAATACTACTATACTAGATACCTAGTATATTAAGACCAACAATCTTTTTAAAAATCCTTCACTGTGGAGATAATGAAGTAAAAGCCTTATGAAACTCTAGTGGATGAGTCACTACTGGGAAGTAAAGTGACTTCTATTCAAAGAGACTTCCTTAGGCATTTTCTTTTCATGACATGTCAGTATTTCTCAGTTCTCATATGGCGTTAAATTAAGCTTAGCTGTTTGTGTCTGCCTGGTTTGACTTTTTGACTCGCTCCTTTTTCCAGCAGATGCAGCGGTTTTGCCCCAAAATGCTTAGATATTTCATAATATGTGTGTGACAGTTTCATAACAGTTTAAAAATCACTTTTCTCTTTGATTTGATGGGTTGTGCTGAACTTTCTAAACTCACTAAGAAAAATAAAGTGTAAAATAGGAAGATTTTACTATATTGCTGTTAGGTTAGGACAATACTAACTTAATACTTTCATTTATTGAAGACTCTGCCCATGATTTGGATAAATAGGATCATTTACGCATTTATTTATAATTCTAGCAATCTAGAATTTAAATTATAAAACACTTTAACACACAGAGAATTTGAAAAAATAATAATAGCATATTTTATTATATTCAAAATATTATTTCATTTTCTGATTAAAAATATGCTAAAAATATATATATTGAAAATACTTAGAACTGTAATAATCATCACTAATTTAAAAAAAAAATCTTATGAATTTCAGACAGTGAATGATAGTTGTAAAAGCTGCATGTTTCAGAGGTTAGTTTTTTCTTCCACCAGTTCCCTCCAAACCCTCAGATGCGGCTTGTCAGGTCCCATGAGCTTGCACACTTTCAGGCTCATGGCCTCAAATCTGATTTTCTCTTACAGTGGGTGATTCTTCATTCTCCCAGTCCCTGCATTTGCCTTCTGTGACTTGGGTGGTGTGGCTGGAACAATTGCCAGTGAAGAGTGAAGCAAAAAAGTAATTCAGTGCTGGAACCTTCTCCATACTCTGGGTAACCAGGACTCTCATTTCCTTCGAGGGAGGGCCTACATTTCCTACAGTCTTCCTTTTATCACTGACACCTATAGAAGCTTTCCTTGTTGCCCTTGATGTCCATAGCCAGGTTTAATTCCATCAGGGTTTTAGCTTTCCTGTCTACTTGGACAATCTCTCTGTATTCCTCCAGGCTGCTTGTACTTGCTTCCAATCTCTGTAGATTTCTTTTTTGTGCTAAGTTTTTCTGGGAGCTGCATGTTCACCCATGCAGCCATTTTTACCCAATATCTCTTTAATGGGATGCATCACTCCTGAATTCATAGGAGGTGATCCTTGAATATTAACCAGTTTTCTTGGGCCACTGTTCCCTCCAGGACTCTATCCCATGGTACACCACCAAACAGAAGAGCCCAAATTCTGCTCTCCTGAAATCCACAGTGAGCTTGCTGTGTGCTCTCCTCACTGCCCTAAGGATCTTGAACACTGCCAATTCATGGTCACCTGTCATGGGTTAGCAAAGCATCGTCTCGGAAGTGATGTTCTTGCAAAGGGGTTCTTACAGCTCCTCTATGACCTGACAGAACCTATCATCTGGGTAGTTTGAATATGGACAATTTTTTAAGCCACTTAAAATTGTGACCGCCTCTGTGGTCCACATTTAAGAATAGACAAACCCCGGGCAGAGCTCTCTCTTGTTTCCGGCACTGGGACAGGTACCTGTGGGCCCCCGTGCGGGAGCCGGCGGGCCCAGCCCAGGCCCTGCTCGGGCCAGGCCGGGCCGGGCCACAGCCATCCTGGAGCCAATGGGCCCTGTTCCCCCCGTGAAGGCCGCCGCCCCCCCCCCCCAGCGCTGCTATGTGCAGACGGAGCAGCCCGGCTCCCCCTCTCCAGTGCGGCCAAGATTCAGCTGAAGCTGCCCCACTGCCCAGCAAAGATCATGTGACCAACAGCGATAAGCTAAATTCCAGCTGCAAGGCCTGGGTGAGATTAACCCTTTTAGTGCTGTGAAGAGCTGAAAAACAGAGGGAAGAGAAAGAGGAGATGCTTGAAGCTGAAACTCTGTTGTAAAGCTAGGATATATCAGAGTACCCGTTGTAATTTCATGAAGGTATGGGGGGTGGAGCATTCAACTTGTGAGCAAAAGCATCTGCGCTGAGATAGGCAGATGCTGAGGCAGCTGTAATTTGATGAGACGTTTGAACAGCGAGTGATGGTGTCTTGGTTTGAAAGAGAGGTGCCTGCTAAGGAAGGCAGAAGCCTCCCTTAGAATGGCAGATGCAACCCCCTTCCCTCCGAGTTATTATAATTTTGAAATCAAGGGGGCTTTTAGACAAAGATGTGGGAAATAGGAATAACAGCTCTTTACTATTATATATATATAACCAGTCAAACAAACAACAATAACTATGGCAGTAACAGTGAACAATCACAAACCCAGTGCCAGCCTTCTCGGCTGTCAGGCCTTTTCCCCTCGGGTGCAGTTCCGCTCGCAGCCGGCAGGGGCGCTGGTGGCTCCCAGTGAGCAGGGCAGGTGCGATGGTTCCCCCGCGGCTGCAGGGGACGCTCCGGAGCGAGCTCGGGGAGCATGCGGCACTGGTGCCCTGGGATCCCGGGAAGGGATGGAACAAAGAAGCTTCACAAACCCCCAGGCAGGTGATCCCGGTGTCTGGCCAGACCCTCGGGAACAGCAGGCTGGAACGGCAGGCTGGATCGGCAGGGATGAGCACAAATCCTGGATGGCAGACGAGGTATATCCAAACGGGGAACCCCCTGGAGGTCTGGACAGGCAGGACGAGCACGGCTACAACGTAGCGAAGGCTCGAAGCGACGGCAGGGCAGGGTGGCCACGGCCCGGCTCCGAGCGCGGCAGGGAAGGCGGGCTTGGGATCCTGGGGCTTCTCCAGCAGGGAGGAAAAACAGACAAAGAAGCCGACTCCCTCTCTGTCCAAACGCCGGAGACTGAACTGCCCACACACCCAGGTGAAACAAAAGGAGGACCCAGGTCTTTTGTTTTTCTTAAGAACCCAGCTATTTGTTCCCCTAGCAACATGTATGGGGGGGAAATTCCTTTAAAAGAAAAAAACCCAAAAAAAACAGGAGAGCTCTTAAAACCCCAACAGATGGAAGCAATGAGGACTCTTACTCCACATGGAAAGGGGAAGACCTCTGTTCCTAGTGATGCTCCCAGAGATAGTCCTAGAAATGAAGATGAGGAGGACCCTTTGCTCCCAGGGAAGGAGAAGGGCCTCTGTTCTTAGAGATGAAATGCTCCCAGAGATGGGTGAAGAGAACTTTTGTTTCTGAACGGCTCAACCTTAAAATTGTACCCCAGTAATTCAAGAGTGGACCCTTGAAAGCAGTTGCAGGAAAAGCTGCAAGTCGGGGGAAGGGACTCACATGTGAGCAGAGAACCAACCCGAGTGGCTGTCTCGTCGTGCTAATGTTTTCATAGCATGGGCGTAGAGAATTGGCTACGTGACCGAGGACACGTAGACCCTTTGCAGCTTACAGAGCATGATTTAGCAGAATATTGCACTCATCTTGTATAATAGCTGAGCTATGTGAGAAAGGATGCATAGATCCTCTGCAGCTGATCAAGGCCTTAAGCTGATACAGCGAGGACATGCTGGCCTTGGTGAGCAGTACAGTTAACAATAGAAAGCTTATGGTTGGGGCATGGGAAAAAGAGGAACTTAGGCATGGGAAAGAGGAACTTGCTGACCACAAAGGTAGAACTAGAGGGAGGGGTCGGCAGCAGTGCTGTAAACCACTCAGCTTGTGCCTTTTGGAATATGCATAAGCCTCATTAGTCACACTATATCTGTAATCCATGACTGATCAATAAACGGAAGCTTGTTGATCACTCATATTGAGCGTCTGGGCTCTCCCTCCATCGCGACACATGGGCAGGAGAGACTCCTCTTCCTAAATGGACTGAACAAGGCTATTACGGAAGTGGTAAACAGACTGAGCATCTCAAGGGTTGTCTTTTTACATTGTCGGTGGGAGGAGGGAGAAAGGTGGGGGGGTGGAGAAGAGTTCTGAAGGTGTGGTATGATATTATTTTTTTCTTTTTCCCTCTTTTAGGTCTGTTAATAAACTTCTTTATATTCTTTCAAGTTTGGTGCCTGCTTTGCTTTTCTCCTAATTCTTATCTCACAGAAGATAAATAGTAATGAGTATTTTGAACCAAACCACTACATCACCACAGCCAAAGTTATCCTTGAGCTTCACATTCCCCACCAGCCCGTCCATGCTGGTGGGACCCAGGTCTGGCATACCACCTCTCCTTTTTGGTTTCTCTATCACTTGGAAAAGGAAGGTCTCATCACAGCATTCCAGGAACCTCCTGAATTGCCTATGCCCTGCTGTGTTGTCCCTTTAACAGATACCAGTGTGCTTGAAGTCCCCTGTGAGAACGAGAGCTTGTGAACATGAGGCTACTCTGATCTGTCTATAGAGGGCCTCATCCACATGGTCTTCCTGGTCAGGAGGCCAGTAGCAGACTTCCACTATACTGTCACCTGTCCCTGACCTCATTTTAATCCTGATTCATAAGCTCTAGGTCACCCATTTTTTAATTTCAGAATGTTGAGGGTAGTCCTATGGCTCTGAAATAACTCAGCATATTTGTCAACTTTATCGAAAATATTTTCTACAAAACTAGGAAAGACATTTATGGTTCATAAGATACCTTTCCATAAGATATGGTATTAAGCAAGAATGGATAGGGTCACCACACTCCCAAGATCAACTACTCATGGCAGTATTATGTTGAGAAAAGTGTAGCTACAAATGCACAGGCAAGATAGATTCTGATCCAAAACGCTAAGGGAATGTTTGCTGGTTACTTTTTATGTTGCTAGGAGAATTGAGCTGGTGTGCCAAAAACTCACAGAGGAAGAGATTGGCTTGTGGTCCCTTGGATGTTACATGCTCAGTATGACAGATGTTCCCTCATTGGGCATTATCTCTGACAGTGTTGCAAGGAGCACTTCAGCTTAGATAAAGAAAGTACAGTTGTTTTATTAGCAGGATCATCTTTTAGCGTTTAGGAAGTCTACTCAAACCAAAGAGTGGATAGGTATATACCTTTTCAGGACTTCAACAGTGATTACAGGGTATACACTTGCAAAGTTGGAAATGTACAAAAAGCTAATCTAGCAATAATAGATGAAGATTTTAATCTTTAAAGCCTAGAAATATAGAGAATTTTACCGTATGTGTTCACTACTGCTTTGAGCACTTGGTTCATGGGTCAGAATGCTTGCTTAGCCCAACCAGTAGAGGTGAACTGTTAATATGTGGAAGGTCAAGGCTGTAGAATAGAAGAACCTCAGTAAGACGGAGGAATGAATCAACAGGTTCCTTGTGGATTTAGCAGATGTGAAATCTGACATCTTGCATCTGAGACAGAGCAATTTTGTGCACTAATGCAGGCTGCAGACCGGCTAGAAAACAGCTCTTCAGAAAAGGACCTGTGAGTCCTGGCAGACTAGAAAGTGAAAAAGTCAGCAATGCGTGCTTAAGATAATTGCCTACTGGGCTGTATTAACAAGAGCATAAACAACAGCTGAAGTGAAGTGCTTATTTCCTTCTACTCAGCATTCATGAGGTCAAATCTGAAGCACTGTCCAGTTTTGTGGCTCCCAGTAGAAAACACATGAACAAACTGCAGTCCAGTGGAGTGCTATTAAGTTTGTCAGGAGTTTGGATCACATGTAATGCGAGAAGAAGTTGATTTTATTTATCCTGCAGGGATAATTAAGGGAGAACAAACTAATTACAGTGGTCCAAAAAGCTGGAACCAGACACTTAAGTGCACGGCAAAAGGGCAAGGGACAATGGTAACAGGCTGCAACAAGGGAAATTCTGATTGCAGGAAAAAGCACTTCACAGTGATAGTGATGCAGTACTGGAATAGGCTGTCCAAAGAGGCTGGAGAACCTTCATCTTAGAGATTTTCAAAACTCAAATGGATATGACCATAAGCAACCTGATCTAACTTTCAAATCAGCACTGCTTTGAGCATAAGGTCAAACTAGATGATCTCCAGAGAGACCTTCCAACATAAATGCAATTCTGTGATCAACATAAAAAGTGGCACATTCATCATCTTCCTTACAAGCTGTTCTGCAGTTTTCAGTTAGATACACTAATGGAAGTGTATGTAGAAAATGTACATGCATGCACTCTTTCTAGACACAGCTCTTGATTACTTTGGCGTTAAACATCACAACTGAATCTTGAACAAAAAGTATGCCTTTTTTTTCTTTCTTCTTTTTTTTTTTTAGCTAACAAAAAAATCATTTTAACTCCCTTAGAAATAAATATAAAAATTGGATAGTAATGCATTAAAAAAACCCTGTTAGGATCCTCTACTAACAAGAACAATAATTGTATGTGTTTAGATGTGCCTTAGAAAGATGGTTGGTACTTCTACTTTGCTCTATAACTTCTAATAACCAAAATGGACATAGAGATAACTGCAGTGAGTAATTAATTCTGATATTAGTCAAACAAAATATAAATGTTTTTTCTGTTTTCTACCTCCTTAAGTTGACCTTACCAGTTACTACACAAATGTATTTCTCACTTAACAAGCAGCAGAAAGATCTTGAACATGCTGCACTGTAAAAAGAAAATCATTAAGAACACATACAATAATAGAAAGCAGAGTTATTTTGTAGAAGAGAATTAGGTTGATGGACTTTCACTGCTTAAGGGCAGAGGCTGTGATGGAAAGAGAGGTAGGAAAGAAACCTTCACAAAATTGTGTCCAACTAAAAGGTGACAGCTTTGACTTAGTGAGTAAAGAAATAGGTTTTACAGGCACTACATCTCATTTGTCTTGAGGAATGTAAAGCATTTCAGAGACACAGATTCTGACTGAATAGACACCATTAGAAAATAAACCATATGTAATGAATAGATCCAATGGAATCAGGCAGATTGCTAGGTACCACATACTGAAAATGAGTTTTCAAACAAATGAAACCAGACAAATTCCAGCTATCAGTTTAATTCTTGGTGTGTCTGTGTGGTAGATACCATTAGCTCCATACAGGATGTTGGGACTCAAAACATTTAATTTCTTTTAGCTTCAGAATATTAATTTGTATCTATGACCTCTAGAGAGGAAATGCAATAAAGTTCTGTATGCAATTCAACACTGGCATCATATAAATAATTTCTATGGACTTTTACCTGTGTGGTTTTTCATTCTCACATCAACATAGATCTTAAAATATCCGTGTCACATATGATTCTTAAAAGACTTAAATGAACTCAAATGGAAAAGATTCTGACCTGAAAATGATAGCAGTCCAATAGTCTTTCGCGATAGAATGGTTGACCAAATTACTAAGAGAAAAAGCCCCAAAACAGTAGGGATACAGATAAAAGTGAAGGAAATAATATATCACCTTTCTCAAAGTCTCCATAAATACCAACTTGAACACTTTTTCTAACATTTTCCTGTGTTAAATTCTAATTGTTAATGTGTAGAATGTGTAGCCTCAGTGTTCAAGTACCGTCACAGCTGAGCATCCTTATGTAACTCCAATCAAAGTGGGCTTGTTCCTGAAATACTGAATGCATGTAATAATATATCTAAGCATTGAAAGGAAAATCCGAACTGATACAGAACAATGTAAAATGGTAATGGGCTTAAAGCATATTTAATGACTGATGCTCAGGAGGAGATGAAGATTTGCGTGAATTTTATTAGTTACTTAAAATACATAGAGTATTTAAAATGTCTTGAAATTGTAGCCATTTAAGGTTCCTTTTCAATAGTTTAAAATGTTATGTACCTTAGAAGAGAAAATAATCTTTCCACAGAGTTTAACCTAGATATTAGAGTATATTAACAGAAAAGAAATGATAAATTATAAAAGGAAAGAGTCCTTCCTGCTGAAGTGCAGCCAATGATTCTTTTAACTGGTATTCTCTGCTTTTTGTGACTGTACAGGTGTCATTTACTGCTGAATTGCTAAATTACCATGATTATTTGTCTATTATTTGTCCAAAGGCATTTATCTAGATTCCAGTTATTATTTATATGTCACTGAATGAAAATTTAACCATTACATAAAAATCATCCAAAATTAATTAGAGTTTGCTTTCTTTTACCTTCAAACATTTGCTGTCTGACTAGAAGGTCTACCTATACTGTGCTCTTCTTTGCCAATGAACAATTTTTTTTCAATCTGTTAATGGAATATTTCTTATTACCAAAGAAATATTGCCAGGTTGACATCCTTGCTTGATGTGAACAACTTGGAAAGACTGGTAAATAGATTTGTTACTTCAGGGGTAGATTATCACACATTTCATATCTTGGCATTTCTGGTCTATAGCTCATCTAAAAGGCAGCAGCTTAAATCTTTGTCATAGCCATCTGTTAGCTGTAACACTTCAGTTGCAACATACAAAAGTTTGTTTCTGATAATTTTATAATATGGATTATTTATAATTGCCTATTGCCACTCCACCACTACTGTATCTTTTTGTATTTCAGTGATATCCAAATTAGGATGACATTAAATATTTTCTGCCTCTGGTCTCATGGAAATCACAGGATTGCTTTTTAGAAGATGTCATAACTTTCTGCCTGATCGTGATTTTAAATTCCATCAAAGAGGTCTAGGCTTTACCACAGCTTCTAAGTGATGCAAGCATTGCAGAGTTTATCAGTACCATTTGTTACAAGAACTTCTATATCTTTTGGGAGAAACACAAATAAATCTAGAGATATATTTGTTTGGGAATTGTGGTATCCCTCCTTTGGAGCTATCAACTCTGAAAGAAGCAGTACATATTCAGAAGTACCTTTGAGATGCTGCATATAATGGTAATATAATATGAATTCTTCAGACTTGTTATTGTCTTATGTAGGTTTCAAAACACAGGAAGGAGTTTGAATTCATACCAAGATCAGTTGAATTTATGGAGCTAATCCATCATACTTTCTAACTGACAGTTTAACAAACACAGAAAAAAATATTTAAAAATTCATGAACTGTTAATAGTCTTCACTGAACTGTAGCAATACCATATATGTGCTATGGTATATTAAATTTGCATTATTTAGTATTTTCATTCTCTTTATTTCTTTACAAGCAATGCAATAAAATGCTAATTAAAACTCACATTTGCCACCAAGGAAACTCAAGATTTGTCTACAGTTTCAATGATTAATTAACTTCTGTATAACCTTAGGTGAGTTGTGCCTCCAGACATACTAATCATCGGTATAGATATGCACTTTCAGTCATGGGTTGCATTGGTGGGAATGTGTAGAAGCAGCTTCAAAAAAGAAGCAACTTTCTGTCATTGAAGCAAGATTCCTAGAAATAATACTTTGGTGACATTTTTATAAACCAACTACAGGAAAATTTGAGAATTTGAGGTTGAATAACCCTTTACATCTGGTTATAAATCAGACACAGTGCTTGAATCAGTCTGTGCATCCTGAGTTTGGACTTGTTACCCTGGGGACAGGAATGTAGACTGGGACAGGGTTATGATGTTTAACTGAGGTTTTTACTGATATTTTACTTCTTTTATTTCTCCTGAGACTCTCTTTGGTATGGGTCCAGGT
Organism: Corvus kubaryi; assembly: GCF_017639235.1. NCBI lineage: Eukaryota > Metazoa > Chordata > Aves > Passeriformes > Corvidae > Corvus > Corvus kubaryi. The sequence continues at coordinate 12,702,831 of NW_024582073.1, forward strand.
TTATCATCCTCTACTGTTCATTAGTTTCTGTATTAAGAAAAGAAAATATTGTGCACTAACTAAACAGAAATATAATATAGCTGCAGCGAGAGGCAAGCTAAGCAGTATATAAAGAATGGCTCTCAGAGGGGATATTAAGGGCAGAGTAGAGATTGGTTTATATTTCTTCAGATCTGTTTGGCTCTGTACTGCTCCATTTTGAGATTTATGTTTTCTCTGGAGAAGTCATAACACTTGCAGTGTGTACATATGTGCTCTATAAAATAATTTTCAAAGTAGATATCGATCAATCAGTCAATTCATGTTAAAAAAAAAAGAAAAAATATACAAAAATGTTGTTATTTTACAATATTATTGAGTTGGAAAATCAAGTTCAAAAAGTTTTGAAGTTCTTTTACATTACACAAATAAAACAACTGCAAAAACACTTTGGTAGGGTTTTTTACAATTCAGAACCTAAGCATGTGTGTTTTACTATAAAATTCATTTGGCCTTTTGTTTTTAATTATCTATAGAAACTGAGAGATTCTTGTGATTGTTCATTCACTTCCTAGTTCTGGGGGGATAGGAAGGAAAGTGATCAGTAAGAACACAAAATATTGAAGAAAACCAGTAAAGCAAACCAAAACTGCGGTGTGAACACTTCTGTGTATGCTTTCACTCTAAATTACAGATCCTACCAACTAATACCTTTTGTTCAGGTATTAATTGAAGTTAAAGCTAATAAAAAGAAAATGTTAAGGTCTTAAATATTGATTTGAAGAGAAGTTATTCCTTCCCAACCAAAGTTTTGGTTTAGTCAAATTAGCAATTCCTGGAAATAGCTCAAAAAGTCATCACATGGATTGCATGAATTACTGATCTACTGATTAGCAGATCCTATATTTAGAAATAAATCTGTGAATTACTTAGACCACATTGCAAGCGGTCTTTCTGCTGATATCTCCAACATGGTGTTTACATTGTGGATTTATACTGTACACTAATCTTCATACAGTGTCTCTCATCTCAGAATATTTTGATTTCCATCATTTTATATATGTAGCGTAATGCTGAAATTTAATAATAATAAAGTTTTATCTTTTTTATGTCTTCCTGAGAAACAGAGGATAAAATTTTAAAATATATGATTTATTTTTCTTTTTTTACCAAAAAATCACAAATAATTTACTAAGTTTAGATTTCACACATCAGTAACACAAAATTTAAGAAGATTCTCTTTAAGGATTAGAAACCAAAAATATATATATATTAGAATAGAATATATTTTAAAGTATTTTTATAAGTTTTAATAATTCATTTTTCAGCTCCTTGAAAATAAGGGAAAGCCTGTTTTTATAGTCTCATTGACCACTTATCCTTCAAGAGAAATCTGCACAGGGGGCACCACAGAAATGTAGGTTTAGGTTTAGATTGCTACCTAAATCTGCAAATGTTCAGTTCTTCACTAAGAGACCCAAGATAGTATTTTTTCTAAATTTTGGAAATGGGGCAGTGAAATCTTAACTGCAAGTATGGAGTGGTTCCTAAAGAGCAAATCTGATTAAAAAATGACACTGAGATCAGGAACATAAAATCCTATTGCCAGTAATAGCACCATAAATGAGATGAGGGAGTCAGCAGGTGATGGATGCAAACAGAATAAATTTGTCACACAGAAAAATGTGCCATCATCACACTTATTATGTTATGCTCTTGTTAAACTAAAATTAGCATGAACATTAAAAAAAGGAAAAAAAATTACTTGGCTATTCCTTACTAAGTAATTCTTTAAGGCGTGGCAACCCTTTATGTAGAAAGTACTTCTGAAATGCAGTCACTTATATGTGAATTTAGAAATATATCTTTACATATATCTAATATATATATTTGCAATATATTTTTTCTAATATATTCTTCTTTCTAATATACCTTGAGAAAGAACTGCTGAAATCTGCATTTAGGAAAGAAGATATGATGTAATAGCTAATCCAGAAGATGTACATAAACAGGGTTTTTTACTGTTATAATAATTAATTATAAAAGAGGAAATTTTTATATGACAAGCTTGAGCATTTTTTCAGAAGGGGAATGTTGCGGGTTGGGTTTGTAACTGGGTGGAAACACCAATTTAGTGTAGTGGTTTGGTCTAAAATACTCATTACTGTTTATCTTCTGTGAGATAAGAATTAGGAGAAACGCAAAGCAGGCACCAAACTTGAAAGAATATAAAGAAGTTTATTAACAGACCTAAAAGAAAGGGAAAAAAATTATAAGACCTTCAGAACTCTTCTCCTCCCCCCACCTTCCTCCCTTCTCCCACCGACAATGTAAAAATACAACCCTTAAGATGTTCAGTCTGTTTACCACTTCCATAATAACCTTGTTCAGTCCATTTAGAAAGAGAAGTCTCTTCTTGCTCATGCTATGAAAACATTATCACAACGAGACAGCAGCCCATTTCCAAATATTGTTCAGTCCATTTAGGAAGAGGAGTCTCTCTGCCTGCGTGTGAGTCCCTTCCCCTGACTTGCAGCTTTTCAAGGTCACACACAGATAGCAATTGGTTTTCCCGCAACTGCATTCGAGGGTCCACTCTTGAAGTTTTTTGGGGTACAATTTTAAGGTTGAGCCATTCAGAAACAAAAAACAGAGGCCCTTCTCCTTCCCTGGGAGCAAAGGGTCTTCCTCATCTTCATCGTTAGGACTATCTCTGGGAGCATCTCTAGGGACTGAGGTTTTTTTCCTTTCCCGTTTGGAGCAAAAGTCCTCATCTGGTTCATCTCTCCCTGTCCAAACTTCTCATGAAATTACAGCTGCATCAGCATCTGCCTATCTCAGCACAGGTGCTTTTGCTTACGAGTTGAACACTCCACCCCCCGTATCTTCATGAAATTACAACAGGATACTCTGATATATCATAGCTTCACAACAGAATTTCAGCTTTAAGCATCTCCTCTCTCTCTTCCCTCAGGTTTTCAGCTCTTCACAGCACTAAAGGGTTAATCTCACCTCGGCCTTGCAGCTGTGTGGCTTATCACTGTCGGTCACCTGGCCTCTGCCGGACAGCGGTGCCGCTTTGCTGAAATCTTGGCCGCAGTGGAGAGGAGGGGGGGGTTCCGAGCCGCTCTGGCTGCCCACAGCCCTGCTGGGGGGACGGGGGGGGTTCGTCCTGGAGCCGTGGCCCGGCCCGGCCTGGCCTGAGAAGGGCCTGGGCCAGGCCCACTGGTCCCCACATGGGGCCCTCAGCCGCCTGTGCCAGCGCTGGAAACGAGAGAGAGCTTGGAGGGGCAGTTTGTCTATTCTTAAGTGTGTGTCATAGGTTAGCAAGCATAGTCCCGGAAGGGACGTCCTTGCTAAGGGGTGCTTACAGTTTCCTCTGGGAACTGACAGAACCTATCAGCTGGCCAGTTTGAATATGGACAATTCTCTAAGCCACTTAAAGTTGTGATCACCTCTGTGATCCACATTTAAGAATAGGCAAACTCCCCCTCCAAGCTCTCTCTCGTTTCCGGCACTGGGACAGGTGGCTGCGGGCCCCGTGTGGGGGCCAGCGGGCCCGGCCAGGCCCTGCTTGGGCCAGGCCGGGCCGGGCCACGGCCATCATGAAGCCATGGACCTGTTCCAGCCATGGAACCCCCCCCCACTGCCTTGCCGTGGGCAGCCGGAGCGGCTCGGCTCTCCCCCCTCTCCACTGCGATAAGAAAAATTCAACATTCCAGCTGCAAAGCTGCAAGGCCGAGGTGAGATTAACCCTTTTATTGCTGTGAAGAGCTGAAAACCTGAGGGAAGAGAGAGAGGAGATGCTTAAGGCTGAAATTCTGTTGTGAAGCTATGATATATCAGAGTATCCTGTTGTAATTTCATGAAGATATGGGGGGTGGAGTGTTCAACTCATGAGCAAAAGCACCTGCGCTGAGATAGGCAGATGCTGACGCAGCTGTAATTTCATGAGAAGTTTGGACAGGGAGAGATGAACCAGATGAGGACTTTTGCTCCAAACAGGAAAGGAGAAAACCTCAGTCCGTAGAGATGAACCAGATGAGGACTTTTGCTCCGAACGGGAAAGGAGAAAAACCTCAGTCCGTAGAGATGCTCCCAGAGATAGTCCTAACGATGAAGATGATGAAGACCCTTTGCTCCCAGGGAAGGAGAAGGGCCTCTGTTTTTGTTTCTGAACGGCTCAACCTTAAAATTGTACCCCAGAAAACTTCAAGAGTGGACCCTCGAAAGCAGTTGCGGGAAAAGCTGCAAGTCGGGGGAAAGGACTCACACGCAGGCAGAGAGACTCCTCTTCCTAAATGGACTGAACAATATTTGGAAGTGGGCGGCTGTCTCGTTGTGATAATGTTTTCATAGCATGAGCAAGAAGAGACTTCTCTTTCTAAATGGACTGAACAAGGTTATTATGGAAGTGGTAAACAGACTGAACATCTTAAGGGTTGTCTTTTCACATTGTCAGTGGGAGAAGGGAGGAAGGTGGGGGGAGGAGGAGAGTTCTGAAGGTGGTATAATTTTTTTTCTTTCTTCTTTTAGGTCTGTTAATAAACTTCTTTATATTCTTTCAAGTTTGGTGCCTGTTTTGCATTTCTCCTAACTCTTATCTCACAGCAGATAAACAGTAATGAGTATTTTGGACCAAACCACTACACTAAATTGGTGTTTCCGCCCGGTTACAAACCGAACCCGCGACAGTGTGTATCACAGAGGCGGTCACAACATTAAGTGGCTTAAAGAATTGTCCATATTCAAACTGGCCAGCTGATAGGTTCTATCAGGTCATAGAGAAAACAGTAAGCACCCCTTTGCAAGGACATCACCTCCGAGACTATGCTTGCTAACCTACGACATTCTCCACCCCTCGCCTTTGTGAAGACACACTTAAGAATTATTATCAAAATTACATTCAACTTCTACCATATTCCACCCCTAGACAGTTCAGTACAATTACAATAGAAGTTTCTCACTAACATGCTACTTGACTTATGACTTAATACTTGCTTTGCCCAGTATTCCTCCTAATTAATCTTTATCTCACAGCTCTCATCAATTGCCCGCATTCTCTACCATTTTGTTGCAGGTTGGGTTTGTAACCGGGCGGAAACACCAATTTAGTGTAGCCATATTCAAACTGGCCAGCTGATAGGTTCTATCAGGTCATGACAGGTTCTATCCCTATGACAGGGAACCAACCTTAAGTATAAGATATAATCTAATTCAAGAATCAATGTGCACAGAATATTTTCTCAGGACTCACTCCTGAAGAGCCAAAGCTATTTCTTTAGAAATAAAAAACTCTTATGCTTTATTTCTTTTGTGCAATGGACAAAATGCTTTATTGTTTATATGTAAGTACTTAGATATTGATTTACTGGTAATGCCATTGATATAACAACCATTTCCCAAGTTTTGTGCAGGGGGACGAGCCTATGCTTAAGCATGATGTGATGATCAGAAGATTATGATCAGAGTGAAGGTTTGTCCATACAGGCAAAACACAACCTTAGCTATTACTGCTTAGTCAAAGTAACAGGAAAAGAATTAGCAATTTTTGTTTGTTTCTTTGCTGTTTGTTTTAGATTTCGTAGTGGTTTAGAATGGAATTTATTTTACAGTGAAAAAAATAATTTGTCTCATGTCAAGATCAAAGCCTTTTCTGGAAAATTAGGCTCCATTTAAATCAAAGCATAATGTATTTTGACATGAATAAAGTCTGTACCTGTAATCCTGCACTCAATTAATTTGAGTAAAGCCACCACAGACAAAAGATTTTACTCAGCTTTCAACTAGTAACAGCACAACTATTGTGAAAGTGATTTACTGGCATCTCTAACCCATTTCTAAACAGCAGATACTCTCTAGATATGAAAAGAGAGTCATATGCAAATGCCATACAACCCTCTACATTCAGAGTTACCTTCATCTTTCAAAACTGGTTTGATTCTACCCTAATTCTAATTAATGAAACCAACCAATCATGCAAACAAAAGCCCAGGTAACACTGGCCAAAACAGCCGGCAGAGAAAATCTGATAAAAAATTTTTTAGGAAATATTATTTATTAAGAAATACTAGCAAGATATGGACTTTCATGAACCATTAAGCACTAGGAGTTACATCTTTAAAAATTGTTTCCTTTTAATCTGAATACAAAGTAAAGTTAGTTAAAGGGGCAATGTCAGCTGCAAAATCAGATTTCTTTTGAGGTTTTTTTGTCGTTTGTTATCAGTGATAATAACCAGTTTGTTGAACTGATAGTTAAGTCTAAGTAAACCATGGCAGGTCTTTCAACTTTAATGGAGAGATAGAGACATTTGGGGAAGATAAAAGTATATGTACTGCAGATACATGCAGTGAATGTACAATTCTTGCACTTATACTGACAATAGGATTCATCTTACTTAAAGGTGACCATAAAGAAGTTAGATAACTAGAGTAGGCTAATCATTAAGATCTCCTCAACAGAGGAAAGAGATAAATACTTAGCACTTAGTTCCGTATGAAGACAGGTTTAAGGTAAGTTGAATGACTCAACTTCCAGAACTACCTCTCTGTCTTTACTGTCTAGAGAGAGATTCCAGATGTGTAGCTAAGACTAGACACTCAACAGTAAGTTATGTGAGAGAAAGGTCTCACCAGACACTCCTTTAAACACCCTTGCCAGAATTTGACCTTGATTGATGGTTCTGCATACAGATATGTATAAGCAATATACATATTTTTATATAGTAAAATTGTGTATTTGTGAGAAGTATATTGAATTCAGATCATCGATAAAATGCTAAAAAGTGTTTATCTTTTTATTATTTTCACCTCTTTCTCAGCTGCCTATTTCCCCAGCCTATGCCAACAAGTTGATGAATTAAGTCTATGACAAACTCAATGACAATTCCCATTGCCCATCTTCTTCCTGGCAGAATAGGTGTTGAATCCATTGACTTGCTGACAGCTTTCAGAGAAAAATGTAGAACTTTTTTCTAACAATAAGATTTTACTCCCCTTCAAAAGTCCTGTCAATGTTCCTATTTCAAACTTTGTTTCAAAGTTCAAAGGTGAGCTTTAGACATCTTTTGAAACAATCCCTAAAAAGGATAAATCTAATCTTTTTTCCTACACTATTGTGTCAAGAAAAAGAAGAAAGGCGTTTTCCTGAGGAATGTTGATTTTGTTTTCCATCTTCGTTATCTTTAACGCTGAGGAATTGCTGAGTGACTGAATAGGAATAGGGATCAGATCTGGGCAAAAGACCATCCTCAGGAGATGTTTCTTCCAAGAAGTTCTAAATTCAGTTGCATTAAGAAGGATTAGAGGTTTATTAGCATGCAGTTGTATTACAAGAATGCATTCAGACATGTAGCAGAGCTCTGTTCAGCAAAATATAAATAATGCAAAAAACCATCCACATCTTTTACTTTAAAATTACCTATTTTCTATCCTGTGGAACTCATGTAAGACTCAGAACAAGGAGAAGAAACAGAGAGAGGTGATGGATAGAGAACTCAAATTGAATAAAATTTTCACTAAACAAGAACACAACTACTTTGCAATTTATTTAGTTGCAATCAGCTTGTAGTTGGTGTCAAAGTAGTTCACTAGAAAAAATTTTGTTAAAGGACAAAACTAGTGGATTTACTGATGTAACTAGAAGTAAAATGTCAACAACATAGGCCACGTTCTGTCCCTCTCATGGATACAATGTCATGATTTCATTATTGGACTCAAGTGCTCAATCTCTCTTTAAGGGAAATTGCTTTAACTGACTTTGTATTAGCTAAAATGATATGGAAAACTATCTCTTTGGTGCCTTTGCTTGTAATTTTTTTGCTTATATTTTCAAAACTTCCCAGATGTTACTGCTGAGAGCTGTCAGAATGCAAGAGAAAAGCAATGAAAAGGCTTGTGAAGTTACTGCTAAAGATGCTCACTGTGCTAATATTATACAGTCCCCAGTGGTCCTGTCCTCTATCAGAAGTTGTATCAAGAGTCACTTTGTGAGAAAATATCATGAAAGACATTTTTTTCATTGAGATTCTCACTGTATTAGCTGACTGGAGAAGTAGCAGCAGTAGGTAGGAGTTTATAGCAGGAGTTAAAGAGCAATAGCTGCTTTAAAAGATACTGCTTTGATCCATGAAAAATGGATCCATTACGGTTACCCTGAGAAGTACCGTTACTTTTTCTTGTATGCTTATGGGTCCAGAAGAAGAGTAATATGCTACTATGCCTATAATGATTGCCTACACTAACTCAAATTGTGGGTCTTAAAACTAAAGAACAATTCTGCTATAGATGAACTAAACCTCAAATTGTTATAATTGCTCCATAGATGGAGATTAGTCAGATTTTAATAGACAGTGGAAAAAACATTTAAAGACCTATCTAATAAGAAAATGAGCAGTGTTATGTAGATACAAAAATGCTGCTAGCAAGGATTTTCTTGCTATTTTCTAAGCCCGTGAGAGACTTTTCTCTCCCACAGAAGAGGTAGCAGAGTTCTGTAAAAAACCAAACCCCTGCAGCCTTGAAAAGTCTTGTTTATAGTACAGTAGAAAAATATTTTGACAATGGATGCTTTAGGATTTTAGCCAATCATCCCCAAGTGGTGGCTGATCCTTTGTCCAATTAGACTATGAAGAAAAAAGTCTATAAAAGAGTTTGTAAAATAATTAAATAAATCAATCTTGCTGCACAATTCCTGCCTGATGGATCTTCTCTCCTTCTCCTCCCTACGGCTGTGGGATATGGTGATATACCCTAGGGCCTAGGCCTGTGGTAATAGCGTTAGACCACAGGAGTATTCTTGTCAAAGTAAGAGTTAACATTAGCATTCAGGAATTTCTCTGTTAAGCCCTACTCTCTGTTTAGAATGGTTACATTGCTTGAAGGTCCCCCTGAAATAATCTGAAAAATTAGATATTCACACTGAGTTGTGCAATATGTCCAAGACACGATTTGGTTTTTTGGTAAGGCAAGAAGGTGCTGCTTGTGAGGATCTCACCATGAATGTAAAATGCTATTTGTACTGACTGTGTAAGCCACAGTATAACAAAGAAACAGAAACATAGGGCAACGTGGGCAACAGAATACTCAGTCTTAAGCTAAAAAGTCAAGAATTCTTTTAGTTTTGGCAAATTAATCATAACTTATACATCCTGACATAGTTTTATTTTTCACATATTGAATATTTTAGTATTTCACATCCTTACAAACCCATCTCCCTAGTTTTCCTCTGGACTCATGAAAGAACACAAACACACAAAGCATCAGTTTTTAATAAGAATAAACAGAATAATAGATAAGCAGTCACACAAAACTACGGTGTTAGTCTGTCTCAGGATCTGTTGACATAAATCATTAGCACTTTGTTTTTTAAGTTTGGCTTATTTGTTTATTTCTTTAATATTTCAGATTTCTAAAATCTACATATAACATTCAAATAACAGCAATATAGACTGGTTTTCCTTTCTTTTTTATCCTTGGTGATTTTTAGCCTTCTTACTTTCTCATAACACTCTGTCCCATCTTCCTCTTGAGAACAATACCCTTTTGTTAACAACTGGTTATGGCCTAATGGGATAAGCACTTGTGCAGGTAACAGTGGACACTGACTTTTTTCATCTGCTCACTCCAAGACAACTCTGACTTCTCCTTTATTTCCTCACTTACGCATTCCATCATTAATTTAATAAAAATTTGGGAATCAGTGCTGCAACTACCTGTTCTAACCTTCTCCTTTCTCTCTCTTTTAGTGGCTGGGGATCCAAGACTCCAAGGATCAACTCAGATAAGACACAGATGCCCACTGTTGATTCACACAGGAAGAGCTGTGAGAAAATCTGTAGAGATATAAGAAAGGTAAGATTACAGAGCTGGGATTGTTAAAATGGCATTCTTTGCTGCAGAAGGATTCAGGAGAGAAAATAGCTGCACAGAAGGTTATAAAATGTTAAAGAAAGGAAGGGTAGTTGAGTTAGTGCAGAAGTGATGACTGGGGTCAAGTTACGATTGTTAACAGAGACAGTAGATGATGCCAGCTGAGCAATATTGAAATACTGGTCTGGGATTTGCAAAAGCTGATGCTTCTTCTCTCAAATGATGCCAGTCAGGGCAGCAAAGACTCCTTGGATACCTTAGCAGGGTGAAAAATTAATTAATCCTAAATCCAATAGTTTCCTAAAGACTGGAATAATTTTTTGGAAGAGGAAAGCATATTTGTGTTTTTCTGATCTTTACATGTGCTTTTTCTCCCAAGATTTCAAAAATGTTAAATGCAAAAAATTGCAACAACTGCCAGTGAATACAACAGATTATGCATAGTTATCCAACTATAAATATTGTGCCACTGAAATAAAGCTAAAAGGTTATAAAAAAACATGGAAACTTTACTAGAAATTAAGAAAATAGATGAAGAATCTCCAGTTACTATGCTTAGGAGGTTGCTGGTTCTGAGTTTATCCTAGGGCATTCTTTTTTGGGTTCATTTGCTTCGGTGATCCACTACAGTCTTTCATTTAACTAGATAGCCTTCCTCGTGTAATCACTAGGTTTTTCTGTCACACCTCTTTCTGTAATTAATACAGGCATATAGGTAGCTTACCAGCGTTTCAGAAGGGGTCTAAAAATCCTAAATATTCCATTACAGGATCAGGCTAGATCTGGAGGCATATATAGAAACTATCAGAGGTTCAACTTTGAAAACCTGAAAGTCTTCAGCTGTTCCTATGGTAACCAATTAGATCACTGGGTTGAGAGGTACTGCTTGTTCTGAAAAGGGAAAGTTTTAAAAACAGGTACTTCATACCAATTTAAATACTGAAATAGACTGCTATCACAAACAGTAGGCAAGTATTCTCTTTTTTGCTTTCCTGTGCTTCTCCTTTTGAGTTTTTTTTTCTCTCTTTAGAGTTGTTGTGGCTCTGTGTGATTTGATCAAGCAGCCATTTGTAAACTTTTGAACTGGATTGGTCAGCTTTTGATCTGCATATATAAAACTCCACAGATTAATTATATGAATTGCCTTAGGTGAGTCTTTCAACAATTCTAAACCTGAAGAAAACAGTTTTAATAAGAAACACCTTTGCATATAGACTAAATACATACTAAATTTAGTCTTATCATTCAGTTACACTATTGCAGCTTTTGTCTCCACCATTGATTAATGAACTACTGCAAAATATTTCTCCACTGCAAACCTATGCAAATCCATAAATAAAAGTAAGAGGGTTATTTTTGTGAAAACAATCTATTTAAAACTGTAAAAGTATCTTTTAGTAAGTAATTTATGATAAACAAAAACTATTAATAAGTAAAATATAAGATGATATTGTAGAAAGATCAGAAGATTAATTTGTATTTAAAATACAGAAGTCTCTTTCTGCGCGTCTGCAATTAAATAGTCAGGCTTGTTCACTATTTGTTCACTATATGTGTATGTGAGAGAGACAACATTCTCATCTGTATGATACAACCTTAAATGGCCCGTATTTATAAAGTAAATAGATCTGTTAAATCACACAGTACAACAGCAAAGCACAAGAATAACTCGGTTATACTGAACAGTGTTTTTTACTTGCATATGATCTCATGTTTCTCTGTTCTGGTAATACACTTGAAGATGACTATTCTGTCTAAGAAAGACCACAGAATTGCTCCCTCCACTCCTTTTGCGCTGAGTGACCTCCCCAGCTGTACCTATGGCTAGTAATTTTGGGTGAAATCCTAAGATGGATTTGGAAAAGCACACAAAGCCACCCTCCATGCTTCTGAAATATCTGATGAGTTCAGGTGGCTAGCAGACAGATACAGTGTTCAGGGAAAAGCAGTTGTCAGAGATATAATGCATCTATGCTAGGGAGATATTCAGCTCAGTTAAGAATTAAGAGGAAATTAAGAGTAAACAAAATTAGATTTTAAGAATATAGTCCATGTGATCACTTCTATCACTTCATTGGTTTTATTGTTCTCCCTGCACCATGGTTTTGATAATGTGAAATAAGCAGGGCGACATAGGTGTGAACCTGGGTTGAGATAATAGAATCACTTGCCCAGAGCCCTTGTGTTTCTCTGGTTTCTTAAAAGGCAGGACATAAAAAAATTAAGTTGTACTATATGGGAAAATGTCCTGCTGTTTCTAAGTAGTGACCTTGTGGGCAGCTTCAACACTTCTCTAAGAAATTCTGTTTAATGATTTTATACATTTTTTTAATTTCACAATTAGAGTTTTTAAAATCCCTTAGCATTGTATATATGCTAACTCAATCTAGGAAAAGAAAACAAAAGTAGGAAATTAGAAAGCAAACTTTTTCCATCTATAAGGATTTTGACAACTGATAAAAGCACATGCATATGAATATATAAAAAAGAAACACTAATGAATATGCAGATTTCCTATCGGTATATTTTTCTATTCCTTACATGGCAGGAAAGGAAAGGGGAAGGCAATCTCTTTTGATTGTATAATCTCTTTAGTGCAAAAGATAATCTACTGGGTACTGGAGTGCTCATAATATAAGCAACCCTTTTTGTGACTTTCTTTTGCTGTAGGTTTGTAATGGTCCAAGGCATTTTAATAATTAGTCTACAGGGAGCCTTAATAGACTAGGGCAACTCTTAATTAACTTAATCCCCAGTACATGAGTTGACCAGGAGACATCAAACCACATTTTAGCTTGGAGGGTATGTGAACTCAGAGGAAATCTCATTTTTTAACTACTGTGACGCCGCATATTTTCCTTCTAGCATAGTGCGGTTGTAGCTAAACACATTGTGCCATTCTGTCCTGTAGTAACCAGAAGCCTTTATTTTCAGTGGAATTAATAATAAATGAAGATGGCAATTTCAGCATAATTATTTTAAGTTGCAAAAATTATCATAGGATGATGTTCATATATGGTTAAAATAGGCAACTAAGAAGTGATTTTACTTATTTTTGCTATATCTCTGTTGTATATTTCTGATGCTTTAAAAAAACCCGGACCTGTATAAAATACGTGAAAATATACTGATAATCTTTTTAGCTACAGTATGTTTTAATTAGAAATATTCTGCACTTCTATGATTTGAGGGAAGTATTCTAGTATATGATTATGCTTCAAGCATGCTTTATATTTATAAGGATTAAGTTTGTACTTTATGTTCTATTCTTGCTTCTTATCAAGATTTGTGATGTCTAAATAGCAGAAAAAAAAAAAAGAACTTCCTGAGGCAGACTTTCTCCTTTCATTTCTATGTTACTATTCACATATTCAGTAATACTTTTAATGAACTGGGTGTTGCTTCAGGAATATAATCCTAAGGTACCTAAAGCTGTGTAAAAGTAATTATCACTGAATTCCATGTAGTGACACTGTGGGCAGCCTAACAGTGATGAAAGGAAAAATGTCGGTATAATCACAAAGCACTCACGTGAAAGACAAAGCTGTTCTATAAGGTACATATGTTTCTGAATAAACATTGTAGCAGCAGAATACATTAAAAGTACCTGTTTTTATTTTTTACAGTGACTTGTTTTCGTGTTGGTATTTTTAGCATTTGCAGCTGATTTCCAACTAAATATATGAAAGGTATATTTAAATTAAGTGATTTAACAGAAAAATCACTGGGCAAAGAATTTTAATCTAAGCTAAGAAATTTAACCTAAGATACAGTTTAGCTCTTTGGGGACGCAATTTGTCTGTCCCACTTGCTGAATGCTTTGGGGAACACACTTTCCTTAAGACGCATTCCATTAGAATCTTAGCCAACACCTATAATGCTACAAATAAGTTAAAAAATAGTCACATTCAGGTTAACCAAACCTTCAGCTGGACACTTACACATCTCACTATCAAGAAAGGATACTAATTTAACAATTGCACAGGATCTGACTCAGTGAGAGAACTGAGAACATAAATGTTTTTGTGTTATATATTTATAAAATATTAGGATATTTCCTAACAAGAGATTTTTTTTAGCATTATGGAAAAAATTAACTATGTCTATGTGTATTGCATAGTGAAGCATAAAAAGAACTCAAAAAATGTATCTATAGAAAAAATGCATACCCTTTTTTTTTTGCTATTACAGTCAAATTTAATTCATCTCATTAAAAACACTTCCCTTTTATTTCAATAATGTTGCATGTATTCAAAACCTCTGCATTTTATAGTGAATTCAGTTTCTTATCTTATTAATCCCCTTATAAAAAGGAAAATTAAATATCTTCAAAAATCTTGATGTAGTCAGTTTAATTTCCATAACTGTAAATCTTTTATAACAAATGAGTTTTAATTAGTTGCTGTCCTTGGCCACGTACAAGAGGGAGGAATCATCTTTCAATTAATCTATTGTTAGGTTATACTGAATTAAAAAGTCCCATATGCTTAGGATGTTCAGACTACTATCTTTCCAATTTAATAGACATTGACTTATAACTTTCTAATATTTTTCAGGTGTTTCCCTTTGTTGCTGTTTTAGAAGAGAGTCCATTTTTTTTAACTTGATGGGCTGATGGGACAACACTAGAAAATAGTTCCAAAATAGTCCATAGATATACACAGCTATAAACTGAATCAAAATTTCCAAACAAATATCCCCAAACTTAGGTTGCTTGAAACTTCAGTTTTCCAATTTATTTTTCTTTAGAGTGTAAAATTAATGGTTGTTGGCTTGATATGGTCCAACTGAATTCAGGAATTAAGGAACAGACTTGATTAATGCCCATCTTTACTTCATTTTATGTTTTACCATTCTAAGTTTGTTTGTAATTTCATAGAGTAATGTGGGTTGGAAGATACCTCAGGAAGTCACCCAGTCCAGCCTTAGGTTCAAAAGAGGGTCAGACCAGGTCGCTCAGGTCATTGTGCAGTCACTCTTGTAAACCTCCACAGATGGGACTGCACAACCTACCCGGCAGCCTATCTCACTGTCCCATCCCTGGAAGTGTTCAAGGCCAGACTGAAAGCAGCTTTGAGCATCCTGGTCTAGCGCAAGGTGCCCCTAACCATGGCAGGGGGGATGGAAGTAGATGATCTTTAAGGTCCCTTCTTGTGGCGCTCTAAGTGGCTCCAGCCAGTCTGTCTCCTGAGTAGAACTCAAACAACCAGCTGGGGTGGTCAGCAACCCACGTTCAGCATGTAATTTGTAGTCATGGTGAGAACCCATGATTCCCTTGTGCTGTCTTTTGCATGTTTTCTCCCAATTGGTTTATGTTTTCCCCTCCCTGTTTCATGTATGAAGTTATGTATATTCATTTCCCTTCTTTAATATGTATCAGTTCTAGAAAGTTCTTTGCTCCTCGACACCCCATTGGATCCTTCAATGAGTCCCTCCTATGTGTTGTTCCCATTGGTTCCCTTGCTGTCAACCCCGCCTGCTTGCCCCTATCCCATTGGCTGTGATTCCTCTCCCTGCCTATCTTGTACCCAGTATAAGACCCCTGGACCCTCCCACCAATTGGTCTCTTCGTCCCTGCCATTTCACAGGGATAAACCTACGTGGAACACATATGGAGAGCCCCCTCTCTTTCTTCTTTGCCTTCGTCTGCGTGCCTGCTTAACAGCGACAGGAAGATACAGCCCCTTTTGGGTGAGGAGCTCTACCCCTTTTTCATTGTGTGTTGGGCACTGAGTGCTGCCTTCCAGAGGGGTTTCAGCGTTGACCTCTGGGCTTCTTTGTGTCGGCACACAAGGGGTAAACCCCCTTCTGTGAGCTCACAGCTGCAAAACTCCTCACCTTTTCACCCAGGCTATTCTATGATTCTGATGAGGAATAAGTTTCTCCTTTCTCACCAATATTTGTCGGAGATTTTATGTTTGGTTTTGTTGAGAGCTCCAAGAAGGAAAGGGACAGGAAAGATATTATGTGTAATTTATTCCTATGATATTGAAAAAAATAATGGTTTTATAGTGAAATTCCAAGAAAGAGGTGTTTCAAATGACCTGGAAAAGAATGATTAAAAATTATCTAAAATTCTGTTCATCTAATGCTTCCTTTCACAGTTAGGATCACTGTCTTAGTGGAGGAAACAGACCATATTTGATTTCTAATAAAATTATATTGACTTAATTAAACAATGACAGAACAGGAGTTACAGTATTTGAGTTGGTGGTTGTTGGGCTTTTTCCTTCCTGGAACTTTCAACAAGATAGCCCAATTAGATAAGCTATCTGTGAGCTAGAAAATGTAACATAATGTGCTACAACTACAATTTTTGTCGGGGAGGAAAGTGAGATACTGCATAATTAGGAAAGCAGCACAATTGTCACTCTTGCCTTTAATGGCAACAAGCGTTGTCTGCATGGTGCCAATGGGCCCCATGCAAACGTTTGGTTCACAGCCACATCATTACCACAAAAATGTGTCTACATTACCACAAAATGTGTCTGAGATGTGAAATAAGTAATGTTACAGGATTTCTTCTTATGTGAAGATATGAAAAAGGATTACTTACATAATTTCTATTAAAAATTATTCAAAAGCTGAGACTAATTTACCCTAGTTTGGCATCTCTGCATTATTCATCTTACCTCCTCTCACGTGATCCTGCACACATTAAGCATCAAGGAACCTATTAGAGCTGTGAATTTTATATATAAAGATCCCTAGCTGTCTAAAGTATCTCTTCTCTGCTTGGACAGCATAAATCACTTAAGAAACCAGGGCTCTCACCTATTCCCATTTAGTATTGGAATACAGGGTTTATTTTCAAGAGATATTTCAAGTTGGCAGTGCAACCTTGTGACAATGGAGGATGAGGCCATATGGGGCTCTATTAACAAGAGTGCCAAGAGACCATCAAGAGAAGTGGTTATTTTTCTCTACTGTGCAGCTTGGGAGGCCATGCCTGGAGCACTGTGTTTGTTTTTTGGCTCTTCAGTTAAAAAAAAAAATCACATCCTGGAGACAGTCCTTCAGAAGGTAAGCAAGATGATAAAGGAACTGGACTACATAAATGTTGCAGTGGGGATACTACAACATGCATATACCAAACCAGGAGTCCCGTGGAAAGGAAATATATATGGACTGATTCTTGATAGCTGTTTCAGAGAGATGTTTATTTCTCCAGCTGCATGGCTGGAGCTCTGCTGAGGAACTGTTACAGTCACTGGACCCGAGGGTCCTTCTGCCCGCGCAGGGAACACAAACCAACCAATGGGAACGAGGCTGAGCAGGGGCAGGGAAACCCCGTGCCTCCCCCCCAGGGCCCCTCTCCCAGGGCTCCATGGCAGGGGAGGGACCCCAACACATAAAAGACTAAGAAGATGCTAGGGGAGCTGGCATAAGTAAAGAAGGTTAAGAGGGGATGACCTTTGTCTCTTTGGCTACCTGGTGGGAGGTTACAGACAAGATAGAATCAGCTCGTCAGGAGTACACAGAAATGGATTTTTCAACAGACAACAATTGGAAAAAAGAACATTCTGAGTAGGTGCAAGGTGGAAAAAGATCACACTGAAGGTGACAAAATACTGAACCAGGTTGTCCAGAGACATTAAGGAATATTTATCCTTGGAGATGTACAGAACTCAAGTGGCCAATGCCCTGAACAAGCTGTTCTGACTTTTCAATTGGGTCTGCTTTGAGGCAAGGTCATTTGACAGGATTCCCCTCTAACATTTTTTTTTCTTTTTAGCTGTTTTTAGCCATTAATGACCCTTCCTTGTTGGCATTTTCGTCGAGCAAATGGGAGGGGGAGCCTGGACAGGCATTCCAGGAGCCTTTTTATATTTTACTCCATTATCAGTCTAATGTACAGAGTTGAGACAGAGATGGTACAAAGCTCACGCCAGCACAGGCATCCAAAGACTTCCTTGTTACAGAGCATTCTTAAAAGCTTCTTAGCCAATTAGCATGCTTCTAAAATTTACAGACAACTGTTTTAACCAATCCTCAACAGCGCACATACATCTGTTGTATACAATACTTGCTTGTTATGCCTTTATATAACAATGCACAATATTCCATTATTAAGCTTAAACTTATCTATCTTGCTAAGCATATTTTTTGCAACTTCAAAACTCTCAATTAAAACTAGAAACTCTAACCATTGTTTTAATGTCCTTGCTTGCTATATAATTGTAACCTCTTCTATCTTCAAGTTTTTGCAGCTAGAGCCAATTCCTAAATTCTTTTTGCTTTATTTCTGAAACCCACTTTTTCTTCACACCTAAGAGCTTTTCCACTTTTTATGTTTCCCCACACTTCCTGATCCAGCTTAATAGGTTAGCAGTGAGGCTGCTGCAAAAGTTAAAAGGTTCACACAAGATTTATAAATCTACTGGTTTCACACAAGCTTATTTGATCTGTTGAGTTAGCAAATAGTTAGAAAAACTTCTTGAGACTGCAAAAGGCTTTTTCCATGGGTGCTCTAGATCAGATTGGCATGGACTAGCTGATGGAAAGCACCAGACCAAGGAGGCAACTCTAGAAGTAAGGTAGGAATAAAGCTAGGAATGGTTTGCATAGGTATACAGGAAATAGGAAAGCAGCTAAGCTTATTTAAGTAAGGGATAGTCTGAAAAGTGTGGAGAGAGCACTGGGAAGACATACTAGCACCACTTAGGTGAAAGCAGTGCAGGATCGGCTGACAGAGGGGAAGGAAGTCACAGAGAGAACTTGAGGAAAATCTCATAAAGCGTAGCAGCAACAAACCAGGTTGTGTACCAAGTGATACTAAACTGTGAATAAAACATCAAGGCATCCATACCCATTATCACCCTGCCACAGACAGTTTTAGCTACAAGGGACTTAATAATAGCACAACTGAGTTTCAAGAACTATGCTAACAAGAACAAATAGCAACTCCATGGAGATATTCTGGGTTAAATCATCTGAGCAGTTAAGTCTAAGGTTAAAAAATTGTTCAGGTCACAGGGTAACATGACCTAGAGGGATAATAACACAGAGTAAATAAATCAAAATCCCATTGATATAGAATTGTATTAATGTAGCATTTTTCTGTTGGTTAAATGCTGTGAAAAGGGAAAGATGATGCAGAAGAATCTTATAACACAACTTAGGTGTAGATGTCTTTCAAGATAGATAAATTAATAGTAATGAAAAAAGTATCAAGTAATGTACTAAATTAAAAGTAGAACCATATAATGATTTGGGTTGGAAAGATCATCCAGTCCAAACCCCCTGCAGGGATCCTTTCTACTATACCAGGTTGCTCAAAGCCCCATCCTACCTGGCCTTGAACACTTCAAATGACATCCACCATTTCCCTGGGCTACCTGTTTCAGTAACTCACCACCCTCACAGCAAAGAATTTCTTCCTAATGTCTAATCTAAATCTATCTCTTTGAGTGTGAAGCTATTCTCCCTCATCTTATCTCTGCATGACCTTGTAAAAAGTATCTGTCCAGCTTTCTTGGATTCTTGCTTTAGGTACTGCTGTAAGGTCTCCTGATGCCTTCTCTTCTGGCTGAACAGCCCCAGCTCCCTCAGCCTGTCTTCATAGGAGAGGTGCTCAAGCCCTCTGATCATCTTCTCTGAGTAGTGTCATTGAAATAACAACTCTGAATACATGAATAGGTGGGAAATAAAAAGAACAAGGGAATGGAGTACTAATCTCAGCATTAGTGTAAGGGTAGAAAACCTTACATTACTCATGTTATGGATGGACCACCCACCAAAAATTTTTGATTAGCTGATTCTTCACAGTTAATGATTTAGATGCTTTGAGGCAATAGTAATTAAAGATTAGTTCTTTTGACCCATAATTCATAGGGTCAATT
Source organism: Corvus kubaryi (assembly GCF_017639235.1). Classification (NCBI taxonomy): domain Eukaryota; kingdom Metazoa; phylum Chordata; class Aves; order Passeriformes; family Corvidae; genus Corvus; species Corvus kubaryi. The sequence continues at coordinate 12,722,524 of NW_024582073.1, forward strand.
CACAGATAGGAAAATAAGGAAAGAAATCATTTATTCAGCTATAACTGGCATCAATGCTATTATTAATACATTTCAATCCAAACAAGAAAATCTACAACTAAGCCTCAGCAGTCTATAAATCCACATGCAAAATTCCTTTTTTCACTATGCTTAGCAAATCACCTGTTAGGACATGGCAGTTTTCATTACTACTCCAAGAGTTGTTTGGGCATTAAACTATATGAAGTTTGGCAGTGCTGAGTCATTAAATAAGAAATCTGTTTCTTGCATTAAAATAGAGGCACAGGAACAAAGGATTGCATTAAATGGAGAGAAGTGCAAATGAAAAAAACAGAAGAAAATTCAATTTCTCTGACATAACACGAATGAAGAAATTACATGCTATCATCTATTGATATTAGTGTTTGAGGTGAAAAAGCATTTGTAGACTGACTTAAAATATATACAGACCAGATTAAAAAAAATGTCAATATTTTTTTGATTAAACAGAATTTTGCTTTAACTAAAATAGATCATTCTGATTTTAAGCATATGCTTCAACTAGAATCAATAATGATTAACTACATTTGTATTGGCAAGAACATAGTAATAATTAAGTTATTATCAGATTTTTACTGTATGAAGTAAAAAGAGAATATCCTTATTCATTTTTACCAATTTCTGTGCTTAGCAGTGCACATATTAAACTAAACACCATCAATAATCACCTGCCATACTCTATTCATTTCTTTAATATAATGTTTGTTCCATAATTAAAGGTTAATGTATTTGTATAGTTAGTAGCGGAATAGTATAGTGGAAGTATTTTATTCTTGCAGTATGATATTTGTCTTTACTCTGGAGGAACAATTCTAGACAAATATTTATATAACTGAAAACATTACTTGGTGAATTTTGAAACATTTCAGCAAAATTCTTCAGCTAGTATTTTAGTTAGTTAGCAATTCGCCAATATTCATCTTGACCTAATTGTGAAGTATATCTATGCATTTTACTACTAGTAATAAGATTTAGATTGCTTTTATTTCTATTAGAACTGTAGAAGCAATAAAGCTCTAAGAAAATGAAGTAGAATTTTTTTTCTCTCTTACTTAGTCAATGAAGTGATTTAATTAAAATGTCTTTAGTCAAAATCCTCTTCTCAGCCTATCGAGAGATGAACAGCTTCACTCCTCTTACACAGAGTTAGGTCAGTTGAACTGGTGATGGTGATCAGCTGGATACAATGGAGTTTATTTCTCAGATTCAAAGAAATAAGAAATGTTTTGATTTATAAGAAATATTAACTGAGACAACAAATTAATCTAGTTCGTTCACTTTTGCTAATGAATGAGATCTGTATAGCTTGGATCGAGACCAAGGTATTATGTGTGAGCTGGATTGTGGAATAATGGCCGTATTAAAAAAAATATTGAGGCAATAAAATGGAATTACCAAGGCACTGTTAAACCTATGCTTTAAAACATATCGTGAAAGTAAAACAACTAGGAATTCAAATGTCTGGTCTGCTATAAAGGATTCTATACTTCTACAGTCCTAGTGGTAATCTCCCAATTCATAGATCTCAGCTCTCTGATCCACTCTGAGCCATTAATATAAAGGTATCAGATTAATTTTACTTTCCTTCAGGAGGATTATTCAGTGGGAAATGACATTTCTGTAGCTCCTCCCTATCTTTTCTACACTTAATAGCTTTTCTTCAGATTATAGTATTAATCATTTCCATAAAATCATAATGTCTATTATAGCCTAAGTTATCTGAATAACTGAAGAAAAGCAGACTGAGTTTAATATATATTCCTAAAGAAAGGAAAAAACTTCTAGTTCTGTAACAAAGTTTATGCTCTTTATACAATTTAATGCATTGTGAAGAAATAGATTCAAATAATTTCTAGTGTTAAAAGAAGGGCTTTAAAGAGGTTTATTTTAAATTATTTTATGAAATGTATTTTAATTTTTTTCAGCACTTTCTTTGTCATGACTGTTAATATTTCAATAATTGGGGCTTTTTCCCTGTAATTTAGGCATAAATCCTGCGTATCTGTTAATGAATCTATGTGGAGTGTACTTGAATACATTGAATACAGAGGAACTGATACACTTAGTAATATATATCAGTACAAGTGAATACCACCCTTAGCCCATCTCCATCTGACAAAGCACCACCCGGGCAACAGACATGGCTCAGCAGAATGCGTGTTCACTCTTGGGTCATCACACTATGCAGACAGAATATTAAAATAGCATTGGTCCTTCTTAGTCCACCAGCAGATTTATGTCAGCTTCTTACTTTTTCATAAGAAGTTTATATTAATATTCTAGGCTTTAAACATGTCAGGAGTGAACAAGTATCACACCCAGGATAAATTCAAGTATCTATTCAGGATTGATTCAGGATGTCTTTATGTTGGGAAAAATAAAATTTGTTATATGGTCAAGGTAAAGAGCTAGGACTGCTTACTACTTTAGTCATCCCAGATACATCTTGAGGATAATTAGCACCTCTGCAAAGTCTCTTTTTATAGGACGTAACACCAGCAAATTCTATAGTTCATATTCAAAGTAACCAGAACCCTCTTAATGTCAAAAACACAGAATATTAAACCTAAAAATTAACTCTTAAGGAACCTAAGTATGCGTCATGCAGTCTAGTTCTGCACTTAGACCAAATCAAAATATAAGACCCAAGGGAGTGAAAGACATGAGTTTCACAATCAAACCACTGAGCATCAAGATGCCAATGAGGAGAGAAATACTCACAGATGAGACTGATCACACTGTCAAACTATTCTTTCATGTCTGTGATTCAAACTGGTTTGTTTGTGATACTTCCCATTTAATTCTTCCATTCTTTCTTGCTTTGTCCTTTTTTGAAAATTAAAAATAGAAACTTTTTACCTCCGGAAGAACCATCATTTGCACTTCTATTTGTGGGGGGAAGCTAGAGAAGGGGAACAGGTAGAAGGAAGAAAGTTTGATGGGAGTCCAAGTGTGGTCTTGTGAGTTTCTGTGAACATAGAGCAGACAAATTTGCAATATTTTCTTTACTGTGTAAGACACTCAAGGAAAAGTCCTAGAAGAAAGAAAGAATCAGAGAAAGTCAAAGTTTCTTATTAATGTTTTAATTTTCTGAAGTACTGAGCCTTAATTTATCTTCTGAGGTCAACATGAACTGTAGTTGATTTACTTACTGTGACTGATCCAAAGGTACTTATACAAGATTTAGTGCATAAAGACATTGTATGGACCTGAAGTTTCTATTGAGATTAACAAACAGCTCTATTAGAATTTGTGTCTGCTGTAGGTACTCAGATAAGAAACGTGGGCCTAAACACTATTAATTTCACTCTCATTTTTTTAGAAAAAGATTGTTCTCCTAGTTGAAAATATTATGTTGTTATTTTTATTTTAGTAATATTTATTTCTGTGGACTACTTCTGAAATTCCTGAGAATTTAAGTATTGAGTCTTTCTGAACTCCATCTGCTTGAATCCCTATAAATACAGAAGAATTTCACTTTTACCTGCAGCTACTTTATCATTTGACAGAGATCCTTCTAATATAATTTGTACCTAGGTTCTTACTGACTCCCCTTCTATTTCTAGATAACATATTTTAACCTGCCTTTGAAAATTTGTATTAATAAGAAAGATTCATAGCTCTACTAGGCTGTTAAAGAATAATACCTAAAATGTGCCTCATTTTGTAAAGTGTTTTGTTTCCGAAAGGGGTGCTAGGTTAGGCATTTAAAAATGGATATGCCAATAGTCATTAATCCTTTAAGAAATCATGAAGGATCATGCTAATGAGTTTCTAATAAAAATTTTCACATGGGTAAGATACAACTGGTCTTAACAGCAAAATTGTGCCATGCAAGGCCATTTTATTTTGTACTTAATTCAAGATGTCAAAATATGTAAGGTGGTAATGGGATACCAGGGGCAGATACAAGACCAAAGGCCTTCTTTTTACTCCATAACCTTTCATCTTCAGGTGACATCATAAATCCTTGTCACCGTCAGAAGGGTGCAGTGAGCAGTAGCATTATTTCCCCAGTTACTGTAAAATACCACCAGGTGTCTTGCATAAACTACACAGTTTAAATCATGGGAAATCTGCAATGTTATTTTACAATAATGCTGTAAATAACCTGTGCCTTGATCATAAATCTGTATCACCAGCAACGGCCCCAATCAACAATAGCAACTTTGAGACTGAAAAGATCTTTCTCTTTGCCTGTAAAACTGTTCTTGGTATTCTGGCTTTACCTGGTGTCTAGTAACTATATCCTTACCTGCCCTGTGAAAATGAGCTTTGAATAAATACTAGAGATGGGTAGTTTAAATACATGACAGCATTTGTACTTAAGACTCACAATATTTTCTGATTCAAAAATGAATGCATGCAGGGGCATCTTCCCATACTGCTTTTTTATTATTGTGTAAGGGGCTTCCAACAGTACAAAAGCAACCATCTACTGAGCTTTGATAAAAAAGCAAAATATATCGATTTCTTGGGTCTGGGCCACAATTTATTCCTCAGAGGTCAGAGGAATAAAAAGAAGAGACAAAAAGCAAATGGGTGGTCCTAGACAGAGCATGCAGATTTTTTCTATGCATTGCATTATGGCCTACTAGGGCACTAGCAGTCATATTGCCTATCTTTATAATCCTGCCTAGATTGCCAGTACTGGATTGCCAGTACTGGAAAAATAATTACCTCTACACAAGATAGGGTAACCAGGGGATATGACTTGTTCATACTTAGTATTCTGTTGTGTTTATTAAAACTGGTATATAAAAAAACTCACACATTTTTCAGCAGGAGGAGTTTTAACTGTCTTGTTCAAAATTTAATGTGTTTTTCAATGTGCTCCTCAGAAAGCTGTTAAGGGAGTTATTAGAGCAATACCTGCCACTTTCTTACTGTCATTCTATTCAGTATCCCTTAAATACTATAAAAAGTATCTACTAAAAATTCAGAACTGTGATAAAATTGGCATATCACCTTCTTCTTTACCCCTTTCCACTACCATGTATTTTATTTATGGTTGTTTCATCACTAGCCATTCCAGAAAGAGTTAAATTTTTAAAAAAGTACAGAGTTTTCAATTATTTCATGTTTCAATTTGCACATAAGGAGATACTGATTAAAGATTCATGTATGCTTTTACTGAGTGGTTATATATTTTTTCAATTATTTTTACTTTCAGATTTAGCAAAGCCCTGCCAGAAGACATTTAATGCTGTCATCGATATTCACTCTACTGTCAGGGATATTAAACTGAGAAGAAAGACCTGGCACATTGACTTCCTCTTGAAGTTTTGATAGTATGTTGGCTACAGCTTAACAGTGTGAAAAATAGTGTTGCACTGCAAGCAAAACCAGGGAATTTTCTTCTTGTCGATTTAGAAAAGTTGTGAGGAAAGTCAGCTTTAGACCACATAGGCTTTGCAGATTAGAAGGATTACAGTTTTTGTTTCATTTGCTAAGTAAAAATTTACCTCATTTATTTTGTCAACATTGACTATACTGTTACAGGGCACTGGACTTCAAGAGGTTATTTTAGTTCTCAGAATCCCAAGGGCTCTTGTCTAATTTCATCCCTTTACCTATTCAGTAGTATTAACAAGAAAATGTGCAAAACATCTAATTTTAACATACTCAGTAGAGAGCAATGAACCTGGAAGAAAGGAACTGATTTATAATGAGGGTATATATGTGTAAGAGTTCTAAGTATTAGCAACTGGAAAGACAGCAGATTGAGACAGGTGATTCCATCCCTCTATTCATCCCTGGCAAGCCCCCATCTGGAGTGCTGTGTCAGTTCTGCAAGGGAGAGTTGGACTCAAAGGTATGAATCCAGTGTACCACCAGAAAGATCATTAAGGGAAAGGAGAATATGTCACATAAGGGGAGGCTGAGAGAGCTGGGACTCTTCAGCCTGGAGAAGACTCAAGAAGGGGTCTTACGAGTGTGTATAAATACCCAATGAGAGAGGACAAAGAAGACGGAAGCAGACTCTTCTCAGTGGTGCTCAGTGAAGGAACGAGAGGCAACGGGTATGAACTGAAACACAGGAGTTCTGTTTAAATATTAAAAATAATAATAATAATAACCCTGAGAATGCTTAAGTGCTTGGACAGGTTGCCAAGAGAGGTTTTGGAGTCTCTACCCATGGAGATATTAAGGACCTAGGAGAATATGGCCCTAATCAATCTACTCTACTTTGTGCAGAGGGGTTAAAGTAGATGATATAGGTCCCTTTATACCTCTGCTCTTCCATGATTCTGCAACTCTCTGAAAAAGGGAGATGCTTGGGACTTGCTGAGTGACAGTTTTAAATTATTACTATTAATGTGGATTTTCTGTAAGTAGGAATGAATGAGTTTAAATACTGCAAGTTGGCAGAAAGAAGTGTACCTTGATTTAAGGCTAGAGGGTAGAAATATTCCTTTAACAATTTGACACATTTCCTTGACAATTTGAAAGATAAAGTTTCTAAAATTCTGACTAAATTGAGATGAAAATTATGCTGTGTATATCACCTATCTAACCACTCAAAAACAGTTGAGAGGTCACATTTAACCAGAAGCTGAAAGTCATACGGATTATAACAATTAACCAAAGACAAGTAACCTCCAGAAAGCATGTTTTCTTAACCTGCTATCAAGCTTCAAATACATCTGGGGTTTTCACAAACACTACTCAGTGTTTCCACTGCCTCTCCTAACTTCATATTTCTATTAGACACTGGTCATTTTCTCCCTGATAAGTCAGAAAGTTTCTCAACGTTATGGCCATGTTTTGTTTTCCTGCTTGGGATTCATGAAGGAAGTTTCCAGAACACAAGTTGTGCCAGCTGGTGACTAGGAAGATGCTTCTTTCCATGCTGCATTGCGTAGAGGAAGTGGTCTTGATTCTCATCTGTTCTATTGCTATCTCTTCACTGTTATACTGTTTAAGACACTGACATCAAACTCTTTTTGTAGATTTTATGTAACATTTAGTAACACTGCAGTCACTTCTTTGACTCTTTTTAACTCTCAGGAGCCAAATGGCTGGCTAATATAAACTGCCATGGCTCCACAGTCTTTGCTAGCAATCATAAAAATTTGGTCCTGAATTTTCTACTGCTTTAAAGCTGAAGAAATTTTGCAAGCTTTATATTTTGTTTAAATAAGAACTGTGAACTACAGCTGGAAAACCTTAAGTTTGCACTGGCTTTGTAATGCTGAGTTTTAACTGAAAATTCATAGAAATATGCTGCAGCTTCCAAGGTTCTATGGTAATATATGTCTTAGCAATTTTATTGGGATGTTAATAATGTCATATATGGAAGACTTCAGAAAATGAGAGTAAATACAGGTATTAGTCATACTTAGCAATTAACTGTATAGTTAAAAAGTTAAAGAATTAAAATTAATTTGTTACATTAATTACCTAATTGAGTTAATTTTTAAATGAAAGCTGCAAAAGTGTTTAGAAAGAACAACAGGGTTGTAATACCACAATCATACCAGACTACAGAGGATTTCCATTTTTTTTTTTAGTTTTACCAGAAATAGCTGTGACATGGGCTGACTGGTCAAGGTCGTTAACAACCTGATTACTTTTTGGGATTTGACCAGATGATATCCAGAGATTCCAGCATCATTTTTTACTCTAATTAGCTTAAGTTAGTACTGAACACAAAGGATTACTGAGCAAAGAATTGGAAAGCACATTTTTTGCAAACATTATAATTTATAGAGTTGGTTGTGGCAGTTAATGAGTTAATAGCATTCAAAAATAGAGCTGTTTAGTTTGGGATTTTTTCAATGTATTTTTCATATCTATTTCATATAAATGACAAATAAACTCTTTGACAGAGTAGGGCTCAGGGGAGCCAGATTCAGTGTGGCAGAATTATTTTGGGAGGCATTTCCATTCTAAAGGGACTCTGCCATGGAGAACAGTATTTGGAGTTCATGTGTATGCAACACAAGCTGAACGCTCAGAAAAAGATAGACAGAAAAATTATTTCTTTCTAGTGAGATAGTCTGAGCCACTATCTAATCAGGGCATTTTAAGTTGCAGCTGAAGAAGCTATTGGGAGAGTGGTAGAATTTACTCAGGTCTTATTCTACTGCAGCGAGCTGAAATCGTTTGAAAGTATTTTTGATTTCTGCTAGTCCACATTTTATACTTAATATTTGAAGAAGAAAATGTACCATTTTTTAATTCTCTTGAAAAATAAATTTTGGTTTTATTGGACAACAGAGAAACAGTACAGAGCTTTATCATTACAAAGATCTTTTTCTCCTATGTCTTTATAGAGTCATTTCACTTGCATATGTACACCACCACAACTGAGAAATCACAAACTGATATCTACAGACTGGAAAACAGAGCAAGAATTATGCTAAATAATCTGCCTCTCTGCCAAGGGTTGGAACACAATAGGGAAACTGAAAATATAGAAGCCTAGGATCTGGCTTGATTTAAATTCATGCTGCAAAGATTTAAATGCTCCCTCAGTTGATACCCACTCAGTTGTAGATACCCACAGGCATGTATGTAAGCTGGTGTTAGGTTGCAGAGCAAAAAGACAGAGTTCCCTTCTAATTACTTTGTTCAGACAAGGGTTTTTTCTCTGTTGTGGTAAGTCAGAGGGACAGCGATAATTAAGGAAAGAAGCAGCTGGCATTCCCTATAAAGGAAGCTAACCTATGGGAAAGAGATACTAACAAATGGAAAGTGTAGGACATCACTTATTTAGAAAGCATCTGAATGTTAAAGATCAATGAGATATAGTTCCTAGTGTTCAGACAGAACTCTGCTTCTGTTGTTGTTTTAGAGAGATGTCAAACTACAGACTAAGGGAGAAAGCAAGGACAATAGAAATTATAATCCAAATTTTTTATTTCAGCCCAAGCAGTGTTCAGTTACTGAATTTGTGTAAGATCCCCTCCAGGACATGAATAAACTGTAGATTGTACAAGTTTCCTGAGCACACAAGATTCATGCCCATGACCAAAGAGCTTGAAGTTTGTGCATGGGCAGATATTCCTCCTGGTTTACAACCTGATAAGTCTTTTCAATTAGGTGCAGGAGTGCACTGAATGGGAGTGTGAGCCATATTTATTTTCCAATAAGTTATGAAAATAGCTTCGGTTCAACTGCAATGCTTCTATAGAAATACAGAAAGGTTTCAGCTATGGACAGATCATAACTTTTGGATTTCCATAATGCTTTGAGTGACATACATTTTGATCACAGTGAACTCATTGGGCACAGAAGGAGTTTCACCCGGAAACTACAAATTGAGATCTAGAAAAGGGGGCAGCTTTTTACATATGTTCTTGAATTTTCCTTGCATACAGTGACACTGAAACTACTTTGCTTGTTACCCATCATCTCAAATCCCACAATATTTCATCAATGCATACTAACTGTTCTCATCCAGAACTAGACCTAGAGAGTGAATCTGTTCTTATGGCATGCTATGCTCAACACTTAATGATCCATAGCTGACAGTGACTGAAAGCCACTGAAAGCAAAATGACTCTAGTGTGTGTGCACAGAATACTCCAGAGATGGTTACTGTAGGCCATTGCTAGGATTTCAACACCAGGACATAAATAAATGTATAATTGCAATACAATAATATTTAAGGACAGAGGGAACAATGTCTAATTTGGCTTAGTTTCTGGACCACACTGGCCTTTAGTAATGTCAAGCATTAATTTCTCCAAATATATTTAAACAGATATTTTACTAGACGATTGTAACACGAATTATTTTTAAGGTAGTCTGATTATTTTCATTATAAGGTTCTACTTTCATTTGTTCCAAACATCAGTAAACTTCATCTATTTTGGTATGTGTTTTTCCATTGCAAGTGATTGCTTCAGATTGATTTTCTTTGTGGTTTTGCTTTTTTGTTTCAGCTTTAATGTCATATAAAACAGCTCATTTATTTCTGAGAATTAAAGCAGAAAATAATATATTGTTTGTCAATGTTAAATAATTGCCAGACTGTTTTTAAAAACATCACAAAGCATCACACTTTGGAACAGTTGCTTAGAAATTTGTAGGGAGGAGCCTTTGTTTAAAAGATAGTTTCTTAGTCTTCTATATGAAAATCTTCTGTGTTAAATGTTTTCAAAACCAATGTTAATATACAACATAAAATGATTAACAACTGTTGCCTCATGTATCTTTGCTCATGCTCTTTTAATTTGCAGCTCCAAGACATTGCTAAATAGCAATCATAGGTTGTTGATGGTATTCTTCTGGAGATGTGACAGAAAGAAACTGACAGTTCAAGTGAAAAACAGTCCACTACAGACCAGAAAGTGTAAATAGGAGAATAGAATGGAAATAAAAGCGTGAAGTTAGCAGTGAAACAGGCAGCGTGAGAAGAAAACTTCCAATCTTAAGTCTCTACTTAAATCTGATCTTGAGTTTCAACAACTAATTGGTTATAGAGGCTAAGGATAAAGGTGGGAAAATTGTGGAAAGCCAGAGATATTATTTTTTCACAGGCAACTTGCCATTTCATATAAAACATACTGAACAGAAGACCCCAATGTTCTGCAAATAAAGTTATGCCTAACTGTCAATCCCCATTTTATTCTGAGGCCATGAAGCAAAAGTGTCATGGTGAAGTCTCTTTTAAAGTATAAACCAAAGCAAACCAAAATGAAATTAAACCTGCAACTGTCTATAACCACCTGGATGTTAGAGGGAGAGATGGGGCATGATAGAAAACACAAGGTTTCACTTGCAGTACCTAGGATGCAAAATGTCTAGGCACTAAGAAAGGAGAACATACTTTCTGTTCTCTAAGATAGTACACTAGTGCTAAGTTCCACAGTCCCTGCCACTGGTAGACTTTACCAGTCCTGTTTATATGTACGGCTGGATGAAACTGTAGGGAGAGTTTAGGATTAAGTAAGAGTCAGTAAGTTAAGAGTCAATAAGTGAAAAGTTTAATACACCTAACATTCAATAATTACTTTAATTAGCAGCATAGGTTAATAGAAAAATTCAGTCTGGGAGTAACCTGATGAGTTTTCTAATCCACACTCCTGCTCAAACCAGGATCAGCTGATAGACCAGTCTATCCAGATGGGTCTGGAAAACTCTCAAGGATGGATATTTCACAACCTGTCTAGTTGCTCCAAATGCTTGACTCTCCTAATACTGAAAAAAAAATTTCTTTATATTCAGAAGCTGACTTTAAATTATGACTTTTTGTCATACTTTTAGACAGTAAGTGATTAAAGAACAGAAACATTATATAGAGATAAGCTACATCTGGAAAACAGGAAAGATTTCAAATACGTCAGAAAAACATAGGTTTAAAAGCAGAAATCTAAGACACTGGTCTCATATTATATGTGGATATTATCTATCTAGATGACAGCTATACTCCCTGTATTTAGTCTCTAGTACATTATTTGCTTCAGTAAGTAGTGTTTTGAAACAAAATGAGAGTATTTGGTGATAAGGTATGAGGGGGAAATCGCACTATAGTACGTAACATTTTAAAATCAGAATAATGTTTCATTATATATTAATAAAGGTGATAGAAAAATGGGCAGACTATAATTCCTTGTTGTGTGGAATAGTATCCTGCCCCAAGAAAAAAACATCTTGCACAAGTAAAGGAAATTCATTTGACCTCAGGGAGATGTGGAGCTGTTACGAGAAGACTTGGATCATCAGCTTCAGTGGTATACAATTCAGTTCTTCATGGACAAGGATATTTGCATTTAACCCTGAGAATGACCTCAACACTTTTTCAATGAAGAATGGTGTATTTAGTAGATCTTGTTTTTACCAACACTTACCTACAGATTTTTTGGATTTTTTGTTCTTCTTATTAGGAATATCTCAAAGAAAAGTATGCCTTGCCCTCTCCAACATGTACTGGTCAACTGCAATGGTACCCATGCTTTGTCATAATTAAGAGAAAGTAGAAAAGTCCCTCAGGTTTCTAGAAATTGTTATAATTAGGATAGGTTTATACTTCTGATTCAGAAAAGTAAAACATAAATTCAAAAAATGGAAATTATTAATGGATTCAATATTGCCATCTTACTGATAATGGTTTAAATAAAATATTGGTATAGAGATTCCCTTAGCTGTTTAAAAACAGCATGAGTATCTCCAATTATTCATGTTTAATGTTGCTTAGTGAATGAGGGTGAATCTTTGACCCTATTAATGCCTTGTTAGAAATGAGATGGATGTCTAGAATTTTGGAGATACACACTTCTATTATAGCAGCTATGTAAGAGTACTTAGGCAGCAAGAGTTATAGAATAATTAGAACCACTCAATGTTAGGAATTTTTACTGGTACTAAATAAAAATTTTGAAATAGTTTTTGCATGTGTCTGTATGTGGATGCACATGTATGTCCATGCCTATAAAACAAGAGGGGTTTAAAGAACACCACACAAAACAAGGTCAGTAGAGGCTATTCAGTATCAAAACAATACTAAAAGAGACTATTGTTTTTTATGTGTTGGAAAAGAAAAAATTGCCTCCTTGTTATTTATAGCTTGCTCTCAGGTGTTGCTTTTTACACTGTGCTTGAATTACCAAATGCCTAACTCTGTTAGCTTGGGTATAACCAGCAAAATCCCAGTGCAGGCCTACGGCACAGGCAAGTTTTTTCACATTTCATATGCATTGTAGTAATTTGCAATAAAATATGCTTTCCTAGATCATGTGCAATTTTTGTGTTTGGTTCTCCTAATATTCTAATTCTATCAGGCTATCATTCTCCGAGCTGTATTTTTTGATTGAAGTGTAGTTCATGAAGTGGCTTGATATACAGAGTTGTATCAAGCTGTGGAAAAAGCCAGATATATTTTGTAGCTGCTACTTTAGACTTTGAACTGTAGCTGTAACCTTGGTACTGCTTTACATTTTGGAATCAGGGTTACAAAATTGTTCATATCCTCATTCTTTTATGTCTGTTCTGTCCTGCTAGGGGTCCTTTAATTATTTAACACTTAGATCTGATATATAAATATATGAATATTCATGTGAAATTGTGTGATGATAGAGATACATGTTTAGGCAACTGAAGAGAATTACCAAATTCATTGACAGGAGAAAAGAGCACCTAATTGTTTTCATTTATTTCTTTCTTTAATCCTTTACCATTCCTGGTAAATGATGATCAAATTCAGAGATGAAAATATTCTTTCAATGTTTTATATAACTGGCATCTTAGCTGTAGGAAAACGAATGAAAAAAAACTTGCACAGTATTGCAGGACTCACCAGGGAAATAAGCATATGTGACTTGCAGAGTTGCAAAAGTTTTCTAACATTTTCTGTCTTCTCTCCACTCTTAATCCAGTTCCCAGGATGTTTAGGGCTCCCAGGATGCACCTACATCACATGCAGGCAAAGAAATCCCTCAGCAAGAATAAACTTTGCTGTAAAACCAAGTGGAAGGAGTAGAACTATCCTGACTCCCAAGTCAGAGGGCGCTTCTTATTTTCCTAATTATGCAGTGTGCTAATAGTGTTTATCCCCAACTTGACCAGTGTGAGAAAATGCACATCCTCAGATTCTAATAAATGAAGGCAAATCCTAGTTTCATATTTTGTCCTGCTCCATGGTCATTCTAATGATGATCAAAAAAAATACAAAGCATGAAGGAATTACTAACCTGTTAGGTATGGTACAATTTTTGTGGAATTAACTATGTTGCAAAGCAAGAATAACCTCTGAAAGAATGTTAACTAGCTTGGTAGCTACAAACATTTTCAAAGAGAAAAGTGCTTAGAAGGCATTTACTGACATTTGTGTGGTCTTTTTTGTGTCTATAAAATTACAAAGTGAGTATGATAAAAGCTCTTTTAAATGGGGTTTATTTCTTTTCTTTTTTAACCTACCTGGAATAAGGTAGCAGTCATTTATCTTCTGGACAGGTATAAAAAGTATATCAAAAAGTTATCTGCAAAGGCTTAAAAAAATTTTCTGCATCTGCATATTTCTACAGCACTGCAATTCAACAAGTAATTAATACTCTTGGCAAAGTAACTGGTTGAAGGGGTAATAGCTTCTGCTACTGAGATAATAACTAATGTGGTTTTAAACTATAATTGAAGAAACATAGCCATCACAAATTTCATTACCCAATACTTTACATATTTTCATTACATTTTATGTACTTTTAACCATTACAGAGTGATAAGAGGTTTTATTTTCTTAAGATATTAATATTTATACACTTTCATTATTGCCAGAAAGTCAACATCTTCTCAACGGTCAGATGATGTTGTCTCCAAATTGTTGAACTACAACATTAGTTCATTTATTATTAATAGAGCTCATAAATACCCATGCCATCCAAAACAGCCTTAAACAATTTCACTTGAGCATGATCTGACTTCTTTTTTTCCCTGGGGAGTTCTATTTTCTGGTATATAATTATGTGTCATCAGCTGTGACTGGAAGAACTCTACCCCATTTCTTACAATAAATGACAGATATTATAGCCTAGAGCTAGTAAAATATTTGACTAACTAGAAAACAAAAACAAGCAACATGGGGTGGTTATTATTTTTGACAAAAATATTACTAGGTCACTAATAAACTTTTTTTAAGTCTGCTTTATATAAAATTTGAAAGACTGTTCTTAAAACAGAGTCCACAGCAAAACTCCACAGCAAATTTAAAGTCATTGCAGACAAGAATATAATAAGTGACCTTTAAAAATATTTGAACTGTGAATTATACTAGCCCTTGTATATATGAATGAACAGATTCATAAATAGCTAGAGAAAACATTATCCACAGCTGTATACTCTGCTCCTAATTTGGAGGTTTGCAATCCTATGCAATGAGAGCAAACTACAGACTCTTATAAGGAAAGAAATTTTCACTGGGGCTGTTTTTCCTTAACATATTCACTTCAGAGCTTGGTATATTTCATCATTTTTTGTTGACTGATCTGTTTATACCTAAAGGAGACAGAGCAAGGCAGGCCCCACAATGGGTTCAAGACTTTCTGCAGCAACTCAAATACGTTATCATATTTGTGATTCAGTCTCCTAAGCTGCAAGCCACTGGAGAAACCTCAGTTTAAGTCCAAACCCAGACTCATTATTCTTGCCCTCTATACACTTCCATGTTTCTTTAAGTGAGTCTTTTTCCAATTATGAGTTATGCATTAATAGTACAACGGATCATCCACATAACATGGAATGTTATCTAAGTGTTTCTAATCTGGTATTTAAAAACACATACATTGTAGCTAAGACAGGAAAAAATGCTTGTCATACACAGAAAAAATTAAGTCAGGATGAAAAAAAAGTCTACAATTAGAGCTGAGGGATAAATATATCTTGACAAGGTGCTAAAAGGAATAGCACTCTGATGGGTTGATCTTGGCAGGATGCCAGGTGCCTACCAAGGTGCTTCGTTACTCCCCCCCTTCTCAGCTGGACAGAGAGTGAAAATAAAATGGAAAATAATTCATAGGTTGAAATAAGGAAGTTTGCTAAAGCAAAGATGAAAGGTTGTGCATGTACAAGCAAAGAGGAAAAAAAAACTTAATTCTCTCCTTCCCATCTGCAAGTGATATTCTGCTACTTCCCAGGCAGCAGGGCTTCAGCACACAGAGTGGTTGCTCTGGAAAACACCCACTATAAATAACAAATGCCCCCCTTTCCTCTGCCTTTTCTTAAGATTTATATCTGAAGTGGTGTCACATGGTATGGACTAGCCCTTTGGTTAATTCAGGTCAGCTGGCCTGGTTGTGTCCCCTCCCAGGATCTTGCCCACTCCCAGCCCCTTGATGAAGGGGCAATATTGAGAGACAGTGCTGATGCTGTGCCAGCCCTGCCCAGCTGTACCCAAAACACTGGTGTGGTATCAACACCTTTCCAGCTACCAATGCACAGCAGAGCACTGTGAGGGCTGCTACAGGAAAAATTAACTTAAGCTCAGCTAGACAGAATACAACAACATACAATACTGACAATTCAAAATAATATTTAAAATCAAATAGATTCCTGGAAGAAAAAGAGGTAACGAGCTCAGCAGCGCAATAATGACTTTGAACCCTGACATTGGAATAAATATATGAGTAGTTTTATTCCAGAGTCATCATGAAGCCTGTTTTTTAAGTACTTGAGATAAATGTACATAGTCTGTTGAAGTGGTAATTAAAATAATACAGGGGGAAATAAGTATCATTTTACAAGGAAATTTGACTTAATTCTGCTCATTTAACAATGAAAAATTATATTTACTTAAATTAAAAATGATTGCCAGAAGATTTCACCAAGTTAGAAAAGGAAGTAGGTGAAAGGCAAATGCCTGTAAAAACAAATGTTATTTCAGAATTCTTCTCTGTGGCCCTGGTCCCATTGATGTTGATTTTTCTTTCAATAGGACCCCATGGTTATATTTCTTAAGTTTCTTGTATACTGAGGCTCAAAATTAAATGTGTTCATTTTCTGATATTTTGATTTAAAATATTTTCTGATATTTTGATATAAAATGATTTTTTCATTAAAAAAGAAAGAAACAAAATCTCAACTTGTGAAAGAACAAATCAATAGGGCACTACTATATAAAAAAGTAGATATAGGTTTTGTCCAATCATATTTTCAAAAACTCAAGATGCCATGCAGATAAAGGAGGAGCCTACTGGAGGAAAAAAATAACTGAAAAAGAAATGTATCTGACATTGACTGGAAATACTGAAGAACCTCTTAAACAAAAATAAATTAATAGCTTCTGTTATTGAGATTATAAAAAGACATTTGAGACAGTCCCTTCACAATTTGCAGATTTGTTTGTGCACAACTAAATTTGTTATTGTATTTCGCCTGTAAAGGAGCTTTCAGTGACTAAATTTTAATTAAGACAATCAATAACATTTTTATCTGGTTTTTCCTTGGAAAGGATAAGATCTTAAAACTTAGAAGAACTTGGATTAGATTTTAAAAAAATAACTGCATCGACTTCTTTTCATAGGATCATAGAATCATGGAATACCAGGTTAGAAGGAACCTCTAGGTTCTGCTCCAAACTTTCTTGAAAAAAGCGTGGTCTAGACAAGAGGGTCAAGCCTCATGTCCAGTGAAATCCTAAGTGTCCATTGTTGGGAAATCCACTTCTTCCCTGGGACAATTATTCCAATGCCTGATTGTTCCTCTTGTGTAAACTTTTTCTCTTGTCTGCTGTTAGAATCTCTCTAGGCACAACTCCTACCCATTACCCCTTGTCTTCTCCATGTGTGTGGTACTGCAGGTAGCTGCGGCCACCCTGACCCCCCTAAGGCACGACAGAAACCAACCTATGGTGGTCAGGCACCGATGTCTAACAACACACTCTGTGGTTAGGGTGACAACCCATCATCCCCTGGTTTAGTGATTTGTGTATTTTAAGATGATTGGTTAGTGTTTTCCCCTCCCTGTTTTATGTGCGAAGTTGTGAATATTCATTTCCCTTAGTTAACTATGTATGAGTTTTAGAAAGTTCTGTACTCCTCGACATCCCATTGGTTGCTTCCCTTGTTCCCTCCTATGTGTTGTTCCCATTGGTTCCCTCAACTTCAACCCGGCCTCCTTCCCTTTGTCCCATTGACTATATCCCTTATCCCTGCCTTTCCCTCCCTCAGTATAAAATCCCCAGACCCTTGGTTATTTTTGGCTCTTTGTCTCTAGTCCCTTCAGGTCGGTAAACCTTCTTGCAGAATCTATACAAGGAGACCCCTCTTTCCTTCTCTACCTCTGCCTGCGCGCCTGACAACTCAACCAGGAGTAGCTCCCTCAAGTGAGGAGCTCACTTTCTATCCTACTTCTGTGTGTGAAGCCCCCTGAATCAGAGGGTACAGCCAGACCTCCGGGCTTCTTTAGTGTTTCCTGGCCATTGTGCCCTCACACGTCACTCTTTGTAAAAAGGGTCTCCATTTTCTCTGTAGCCACCCTTTAAATACTGGAACATGCGGATAAGGTCTCCCCTAAGCCTCTCCTTTTCTCAAGCCTGAACAAACCCAGCTTTCTCAGCCTTTCCTCACCTGTCAGGCTTCCCAGTTCTTTGAACATCTCTGTGGCCCTTCTCTGGACCCTCTCCAGTCTGTCCATATCCTTTTTTGTACAGTGAGGACCAAACACAGTACTCCAGATGTGACCTGACGAGTGCTAAGCAGAGTGGGATAACAACTTCGTTATCTCTGCTGGTGATGCCCACATTGATGCAACCCAGCATCCTGCTGCCTTTCTTTGCTGCAGCAGCACACTGTCCACTCATATGGAGCTTGCTGTGCACCAGGTCCTTCAGGTTCATGTCCTTCTGGCTGCTTCCCAGCCAGCTAGATCCCAGCCTATGCTGCGCTCCTGGATTATGTTGTCCTATGTGAAAGATCTTACATTTGTCCCTGTTCTTCATAAGGCTCTTGTTAGCCCACTCTTACAACCTATCCAAGTCTTCCTACAGGAAGACCGTAGGACTTTCCCTTCTGAAGTGTCCACTTCCCTGTTCCATTTGTCGGCAAACTTCATCAGAGTACACTTGATCTCATCTTCCAAAATGAACAGAATAAATTTTTATGGGCCCAATATTGTGATCCCTGGGGGACAGCATTTGTGCCAGGTTGACAGTTTGAAAAGGAGATGTTTTCCAGTACCCTCTGTGTGTGTCTGGTCAGTTCCCCGCCCACAGCAGAGACCATTAGACCACAGTGCACCAGTTTCTTTAGGAAAAGGCAGTGGGAAACTGCATTGAAGGCCTTGAAGAAATCCATGTAGGCAGTGTCCAGAGCTTGTCCCACATCTGCCAAGCAAGTTACTTTGTCATGGAAAGCAATCAGGTTTGTCAAGTGTAATTCCCCCTTGGTGAATCTGTGTTGGCTTTTCCCAAACACATGCTTCATCTGACATGTGGGAGCCTGCAGGAGGTTTCATTATGTAACTTCTTCAGGGACTGAAATAAGACAGTATATTATAAAGTTTTTACTTTTTGACCGTACACCATGCTGCATTAACCTAACATATCTTGATAGAAATGAAATAACGCAGTATAACCCAAAATGTAGTTGAGGATCAACTTGGAATCTGTTTGGTTTAGCTGTTAGTAAAAGAATTTTTCAGGTCACGTTTTTCTTGCAATAACAGAGGCTCCTAGTGAATCTATTATCCAGTTTCTTTCTATGTTCTGTAACTGATAAGCTATCAATGAAGTCTTTTTATATGTAAGAAAATCTATTAAAGATTTATTGAAGTTATTAAGGACCATCTTAAATCATGCCACAGGAATTCAAAATGAAAAAAATAATAAGCACTCAGAAGACACACACATAAAAAGAATTTGAAAATTGAGTTAAGCTTGTTTTTTACCGATTTATTTAAACATAGAGAAGATAATTTAATAAAGCATGGTTTTCCTGGAGAGAATAAATAGCTGGGGTTAAAATATGAGTTTGTTTCTTATCTGCTGGGGTTTTGCACCTAAAAAACCAAATAAAACATGATTATTTATGATTATAAAAACAACGTGTACTACAAGTGTCAGGACTGCAGAAGTTAGTAATGCACAATAGAAAAATCTTTGAATAGTTGTTTCCAAATAGGTTTTCCTTTTGACTTCTTCATATTTACACACAACAGAAAAAGTAGTTTTATTAAGTGTATGTCTTTACCTGTATTTTGAAGAACATTTTTTTCAGCATTAGTTTGTTTAAGGAGTTCTCAGCTATCAGTGTAGTCCTTACACCATTTTCTCAGTTAAGCTAGAACAACTGTTTGCAGGTCTGGACCGTGAGATTGAAAAATTGATCCAGAGTAAAAATAAGCCATTTTTCCTAGTTATTTTTAACAAAGGGAAGTGAAGATAAGGAGCATCAGAAATGTAAGGACTGCCTGAGACAGCACAGGTGCCAAAAGAAGTGTTCATCAAACTATAGCCTTTCATGTCTTACTCTGCCACATATGTGCAAAAGCTAGAATTTAGAGGTAATTCAATCGTGAGTGCTCACTGACTCACTCACTGCAGTAAGGCTGTATCATAGCCTTTTTCTTTTTGCGTTCTGGCTATTACCAGAACATGAAGAAGGGCTTTAAAATAAATTTGGAGTTATCTAATTTTAAAATATATTTAGTACAAATTTTATTTGGTCTGCAAAGGATTGTGATTCATAGAACATCATGAAAACTTCTCTAAACAGAAGCAGAGACAATAGGAATCCTGTGAAACTATAGATACTATGATAAAAAGAGCTGTATCATTGCAGTGTACAGCAAAGACAACCTGACTATATTTTCAATGTATTTGTTTGCCTGTTGTTCTAGAGCTACAAATAGGTCTTGAAATTATATCTTATACATTCTGAAAATTTTGACAAAGCATTCTCCTACTCTCAAGAAGTGTAATTATAACTCATACGGTATGAAATTGAGCCTCAAAAGTCCCTGAAGCAGAGCCCTGTGTCAGCCTCCCTTAGTGCTAAATACATTCCAGGCTGTGGTGATGTGACAAAACGAGACCTAATACAAGAAGTGCAGACTGCAACATTTGGTAGTCTTTCCACATATGAGCACTTCAAAAAAAACCATGATAGCATTTTAAAGGGAACTTTTATGTGTTTTCTACTACATGGACACAACACTTTCAGCCACACTCCAATAACAATAATCAGGAAAGGAATTAAGATTGTTTTTTGCTATTTTGTAACACGTAACCGTGGTGATTATAAATTAAAAATACCTATTGCCTGAAATCTAATTTAACACAAAATAACACATGCTGTTCTCATCGTGTATTTTCAGCATGGGATGCTAAACAAACAGATTACAGTAGTTTGCTTGGAACTAAATGATACATCTCAAAGATGGCAAGAATAACAGATTACCAGTATAAAGATATTGAGGAATAATGATTAGTAATCACAATAAAAGAATTAAAAATCCAGCAGAAGTGTATATATAAAACAAATTTTCAAGCCATATTGCTTAGAACTTTTCAGAAATTTGGTTTCAAAACACTTTGTGGAGGACTAAATGATTATCAGGCTTTGCCATAAGCAAAGTCAATAACAACTTTGACCTTGCTGACTGGTCAGTGTGATTATTTTTGATAAATTCTAATTATAATATAATTATATGGGATTTTCAAAGTAACATCTGAAACACTTTTTTCTGAGTAAAATATATACTGATGTTAAAAAATTAAAATAATTCTGAGACTAGAGAGGATATAGAGAAAATGGTGTATCTTATTCAGCTAATATGCATAAAATACAATCTTTTTGTTCCACCAATTTTTAAAATTTATTTGCGTAATTTGATTTAAGAGGTCAAATCATATATGCCCTGATAACAGTTCTATTTTGTTATTTCTAGTATTCTTTATCCCCGTAAATTGAGTCTTAATGTTGAAGAAAGATAGAAAAACACTTGACATTTTCGTAGATTCAAAAGAAGTTCCCTCTGAACTGATAGTCTTTGCTGAGGGTCCCACATGATGCAAGCGAACACCAAAGCCTGGCAGTGATAGCAGTACCAATGCCAAAGGCAGTACAAGTGCCTTATTGAGGCTCCATCTATGTCAGTCAGCATTGCTGTTTAATCTGCATTGACTTGAGCATCTGAATTAGTATCTTGACAGTGCTTTTCTGTGCCAGGCAGCTGTCCTGACTAACTTGACTTTAGGCTGAACCAGGGTATAGAAACACCCGCTGGCCCTAGAATGGTTGCTGAAAACAGCTGTGAGATCCTTGTGGAACTGCTCTCCCTTAGAGCCACTTCTCCTGAGTCTCCGTGAATGGTCAGAGACTGCATGGACAATCTGCATAAATGAGTCAGTTCTTCCATCCCAGAGACTGACACAAGTGCTGGTTTGTCAGTGGTTTTATGCTTTCATTGATTTTTCTATTATGTATACATTCCTATTTTATCATGTAGGAGAAACTTATCATTCATTATTTAATAATTAAATAATGTCTTATAAATGGAAACATTTTTTGAAACTTAAACTTTTACTATATTTCAGTACTCAATATTTTTTTATCTTATTTTATATTCTGTACTGCAAAGCATATTTCTGTATTGCTTTGTGACACATTTCTTTTCACATCACTATGTAATTCTAGTACTCAGTGTATCATAAAACATAATTGGAAAATGTCTGTGTGTACATGAAACAGAAATCCATACTGGGAAGTCTAATGTGTCATTTCTGTTCTAAGATATTTTTCAAAAGAAACATGATAGTAAACAAAATACATTATCCATGGTGTCCAAAACCCAGCTGCAAATAATTCCAAAGCTTATGAATCTACTTTAAATGGATTTTTTTCTAAAATCAATTTGGGATCATGATTTAAAAGCTCCATATAATCATTCAAAAATTTGAATTTTTAATTTTACTGTTTTACAACATCTATTACTGTGCAAATTGTTACCCAAGTAAAGACTTTTAAAGCTGTAGAATCACTTTTTAAAGTATGAGGAAGTTGGTTAGGCATTATCTTTTTCTTTTTTTTCCATTGAATGACCGAGGAGTGACCCTGCTGCTCTTTATAACTATGTGAAAGGAGTTTGTAGCAAAGTGGAGGTTGGTGTCTTCTTCCTGGCAACCAGAAACAGGGCAAGAGCACACGGCCTCAAGCTCTGCCAGGGCAGATTCAGGCTGGACATCAGGACATCTGGACATCTTCATCACAGAAGGAGCTGTTAAATGTTGGAAGGGGATGACCAGGGAGGTTGAGTAATCACCATTCCTGACAGTGTTCAAGATATTACTGGATGTGGCACTCAGTGCCATGGTCTAGTTGACAAGGTGGTGATTGGTCAAAGGTTGGACCCAATGATCCCAGAGATCTTTTCCAACCTAAAAAATTCTGTGATCCTGTGACTACAAATAGATTTCACAGAATGTACTCATTACCCAACCTGTTTAATTTTCAAGAATTTTTTAAATTATCATTTCAATTGATTGAACATACAATATAGAACAATTTTTTTTGACAATATTCACAAGAAATTCAAGACATATTGATGTGAAGAATGAGACAACTCTTAGTAAGAATTAAAATAAATTACTAAAAACAGAAAAATTGAGAAATTACAAAAATCAGAAGAAATATAAAAATTTGGGATCCTAGTGGCTCAAGAGGTATGCCCCAGGAGCGCAGGGATTAGAGATCTTCAGGCTTAGATAGCACTGGACCTCTGGTGGAAAAACCTGCAGTGCTGGGCTGACTTTTAGCTAATCCAAAAGCCAAGGAAAAATTATTAAAGGCTCCTAAATAGCAGTAAGGTTTAAGTGCCCAGCACTAGCGTCCACTACAGCAAAAATCTGCAGTGATCTGCACCTGCTCTGGAGCTGTCTCGCTGTTTTATAGTACCTTTGCTCCGGCCCAGTCCGCCCACAGCCTGCCCACAGCACACCCCTTTGGTCCTAAATGATTGGTGCTTCCCTTTTGACAGATCATCTCTGTCTACCAATAGCTCGTCGTTGTCAGGGGGATAGTAGCAGCTGAAGTAAGATTCAGGTTGCCATGGAGCTTACCTACAGACCAACTGGCCAAAGGTCTAAAAATAGCTGTTGGCTGTTAGAAACTGGGGTTTGGAGCTGGTTCTGAGACTAAGGTGCAAATTAGAAACCCTTAAAAAAATATTAAAATACATCTAATACATCTTAAAACATTTGTAAAAGTATACAGTGAACATGAGAAAAAAAACTCTTGCAGTGTACAAGTGCTTTAAAGTTTGAAAAAGGATTTTTAACTGGGACACTTTTAACTGGGGGATTTTAACTGGAACTGGTGCAGAAAAACTGCTTTGAACAAGTGAAAACACTAATAGTAGAACTTGATATTTGTACCTGGACTGATGGGTGAACATTAACATTCAATTAAGAATTGTTTAACTCAAAATTAACTAATTAAAACACTTAACATGCGAAGACCAAGCTAATTAGGGATTTCATGTATGACATTGATTAATAATGATTGTTCCAAAAGTATATTGAATTTTGGTCGCTTTTAACTAAGACTTTTAAAAAAACAATTTTACACCTGTTTATACACTGTTTCATAAACAGGAGAAGGCAATTTCAGCAAACTTTAAATCTGTTCAATTTTTTAATATTACAAACCAGAGGCTTGGAGCAGGCAACAGCAAGATACACTGGCCAGGATCAGCACTTATATTTAATTGTTCTTGTCATGTTTCCACAAAGCAATTAATTTAATTTGGAAATACTGTATTCACAGAGAACTGCGCAGTCAGATCTCTTTCTGACTTATTTAATTGCCTCAGTAAGAGGACAATTAGAAGGTTTTGAAAAACCTGCTCCTCACCTTGTATTGTAAAGGAATACTTTATTCTAATAAATATATGTTTTCTTTTGTGAATAATCACTCAGATTAATAGTACTTGATGATATATTATATTCTCTCCATGTTCCTTATTATATATGTGAATAAGGACTGAATAATGTCATTATTTGGATCCTAGTCCATAACCTAAGTCATATTCAGTGAAGGTAAGTCCACCTGTATAATTTCTGACATCAAAAGTGGTAAAATTCTAAGTGTTCTTATAAGGCTAAATGTTAAGAAGTGAACTCTAAAACGAATTATGGGAAAACATATTTTAAATTAATTTTGAATTTATTTTTGTTTATGTTTATTAATACAGGGAAAAGAGTGGAATCCTATTACAACATGGTTCGTTTATTTCAGTGATATTTTTGAAAATATGTTGGTGAAAAGTCAGGGGTTGTAGATGAATGTATTTTATGTCCGTTGGGTATGTGCTGTCCAGATTGAGTTCAAGTAATAATCATAAAAAGAAAATCTAAAATTAGGCTTCATTGGTAGTACTTGGCCATTCTTAAGTGTCTGATTAATGATAGAAACTGTTAAGATTACAGGCATTTCTAAGGGACTCCCCAAAGAGTGAGGCAGTTTAATGAATTATTTTTCATTTTGATTTATCTCAGAAACAAATTGTGAGTACACTAAAAAGTGTAGGGTGGTCTCTGTTCACTGTAAGGAGCTTGACATTCAAATTAAGGCAGAACAGATCTCATCCTGGTGGAGGTGTCACATGTGGAGGCCTGGGGAGGCCAATGTCAGATGCGTAGTTTGACAATGACTAATTGAGAGAAGTCAGAATAATAATGAAATTATGTCTGACTCTAAATATCCCACAAATGCCAGGGATGGAAAGAAAAGTACAGCTAACTGCAGCTGAATGTAAAGAATATTGCACATTCCAGTGGCATTATCAGGAATTATTTGATATATATGTCATTACGATATTTTCTATACAAAGTAAGAAATACATTTTTTAACTGCTCAGAATTGAACTTTTTTTTTTTTTCATTTTGGACCATCCCATGCATCAGAGTTCATCTTCCCTTCATGATTACATCACCAACACAAAACCCAATTCATTTTACCTTCCCACATTTAGATAAAATTTTATTTTTTTAGTGCAACAAAAACACCTCTAAAAGCATTGATGAATCATTTCAACCAAATCAGGGTTACACTGACCTTCAGATAAGTTTTTCCAAGATTTTATCCATTCTGATAATCCTTAATTATTTAGTGACTAAAGGTTTTGATCAAAGATTTGTTTCCCTTTTGCACACAAGTTAGTAAAAGTCAATTCCTGTCTCAGTGACCTTTAATATGTTTGAAGACTGAAAAGAAGTTACAAGTACAGATAACGTGAATTTTTTTCAAGAAACTTCAAGATCCAGGTCACTCAGAAAAAACCTTTTATGCTGAAATATAAGTAAATATATTAAAGAAGATATGCTGAATTAATGATTACTTCTACATTTGCTATACTGTAGATTGTGCGATTCATTCAGCACAGTGAGAAAAAAAGGTTTACTAAACTCTTTTACTGAAACCTTTTTTGCTATAGTATGTGTAAAATATTATTTCTTCATTATACACATTGTTACAATAAATAACCAAGAGAACAATTCCCAAATTTTCTAATTTCAAGGCTGTAATTTTTTTTAAGACATTTTGAAAGAACTGTAATTTCATAGTTATAAAATAATTTAAGCTGAAAAAGACTTCTAAGACAATTGAGTCCAACCTTTAACCTAGCTCTTCAAAGTTCACTACTAAACCACGTCTGCAAAGCACCACATCTACAGTTCTTTTAAATACCTCCAGAAATGGTGACTCAGTCTCTTCCCTGTGTAGCCTGTTCCAGTTCTTGCAAACCTTTCTGTGATGAAATTTTTCCTAATATCCAATCTAAACCTTTGCTGGCATGACTTGAGGCCATGTCCTCTTGCCCTGCCACTCATTAATTGGGAGAAGAGGCTGACCCCCACCTGCCCGCAACCTCCTTTAAGGTAGTTGTAGAGAGTGAAAAGATCTCCCCTGAGCTCCCTATCCTCTGTGTTCGACAACCCCAACTTCCTCAGCCACTTCTCCTAAGAGTTGTTATCAAGACTGTTCACCAGTCCCATTGCCCTTCTCTGGACACTCCAGCACCTCAATTCCTGAAGGGAGTGACCCAGAACTGGACACTCACTCGAGATATGGCTTCACCAGTGCCGAGTACAGGTGGATGATCCCTGCAATGGTCCTGCTGGCCACACTACTTCTGACACAAGACAGGATGCCATTGGCCTTCTGGGCCACCTGGGCACACATAGGCTCATGTTCAGCTGGTTGTCAACCAGCACCCCCATACATCTTTCCAGCTACTCTCTCCCAAGACTGTAGCATTGCCTGCAGTTGTTCTGACCCACGTGCAGGACCCAGCACTTCACCTTAAACTCATCAAATTGTTCTTGGTTTATGTCCCCCGTCCAGATCCCTCTGCAGAGCCTTCCTACCCTCATGCAGATCAACACTCCCACTCAAATTGGTGTCATCTCCAAATTGGCTGAGGGTGCACTTGATCCCCTCATTCAGATCATTGATAAAGATATTAAACAGGACTGGCATTAATACTGAATCCTGAGGAAAACCAGCTGGATGTAACTCCACTCACCCCCACTGTCTGGACCCACCCATCCCGCCAGTTTTTCACTCAGTGAGCAGTGCACCCATCCAAGCCATAAGCAGCCAATTTCTCC
Organism: Corvus kubaryi; assembly: GCF_017639235.1. NCBI lineage: Eukaryota > Metazoa > Chordata > Aves > Passeriformes > Corvidae > Corvus > Corvus kubaryi. The sequence goes on from NW_024582073.1 coordinate 12,749,609, forward strand.
AGGAAAATGCTGTGGCAAACAGTGTGAAAGGCTTTATTAAAGTCCAGGTAGACTGGACAGGTAGACAGTCCACAACTGATGTAGGTAACTGTTCTTAACTGTAATCTAAGTTTACACAATACAAATCCCTCTTACTGCAACCAATTATTTTTGGTTTGTGTTTAGTGACAACATTGACAACAAATTATTGTTCTCCTTACAACAATTTTTATATTGGAAGACTGTTAACATAGGACAACAAGGTTCCCTTTTCAAGACTAAATAAGAAAGACTTTTTGTATTTTTCATTCGTTCTTTGAGACTGGTCATATTTTCCACATCTATTAACCTTTTATTGCTTCTATCTCATCCCCTCCTTTCCTTAGGACTTAAAACTGCATTCAGTAATCCACTTAAGGCTTCACAAATGCTGACTAGAGTGAAATAGTTACTCCATATGTCTCAGGACCTACATATTTTAAATCATCCTTTTTCTGCTGGTTTTGCAGTATTGGCTAATGTTCCATTTGCAACCCATTGTAATCCTGAGCCCTTTTTCTGCAGTATATCTGCCTGGTGAGCCATTCTGCATTTTACATTTTCCTTCCTAGGCAGTTTGCTTGTCTTTGTTATATCCTATTTTATTGCTTTGTATCATTTCTGTGGTTTATCAAAGTCATGTTGAATATAATTCTACCTTCCAGAATTTCTATAACCTTCCTAGTTAATGTTATCCACAAATACTGGTCCTTCAATTGTAATACAAATATTGCATAAGGCTGCACTCAAGTTATTTCTTTCAGACTGTCAGCGAACAGATGCTGAGATGTTTTTGCTAAATGATTCAACTGATTTACTCCAATGAGAACATATAACCATACATTTGACAGTGTCATAGGGAATTGTCAAGTCAGCAAAGAAAAATATGTCAGTACTTCCCTGTTACTCACTTAATTGTGCTGCCGTGGAATGGTATCAGATTGGCCTGTTGTGATTTGCAACTATTGTGATTTCAGTAACTCTCTTGGGGTTACTTTTAATCAACTTGAGATTTTCTAGGTGCTCAGAGAGAAAAATCACTTATTAATTATTTATTGCCTTAACATTCTAAGTGTAAGCTAGGCATGATACATAATACTCTTTTTCTTTTTAGTTTACTAGTTGTATTTTTCCATTAGATATCCCTCAGCCTTTATCTCTTCGGAAAGGTTCTCAAAGGTGACTGCTAATGGTTCAAAGAAGATTTCAGATCATAAATACTTTAGGGGAAAATGTTATTAAATTGTGGTGATCTAAGAACTTTTCTGTCTGTTAACCAATCATGGCTTTACAGTTTTAGCACTTAGTTGCTAATGTTAATTATTTCAAGCTTCTGGTCACAATTAACCTCTTTGGTGAAGAACAGAGAAAAAATATAGTGAAGATTTTGCCCTTCGTTATGTCATCTGGTACTCATTTCTCTTAAATAATAAAAATTTTATTTCTTTCATCTTTATTTTAATGAATTTGAGGAACTTTCTCCTATTTCCTTTTACCCAAGTTTCATATGGTATGTATTTGTTCCTTGGCTTTTCTAATTTTGTTCATGCACAATTTCCTGTTTATTGTTAGAGCCCCATAATACTTATCCACATATTGGAACAGACTCTAAAGCAGGTCAGACTGAGTCTTGTTAAAGGCAATAGGAATTATCACCAGTGACTTACACGGAGAAGGAATTTCATCCTAAAATGCAAAGGTTTTTCTAGGGCTTGGATTTGGCTGGGATAAAGTTAATTTTCTTCACAGTAGTTTGTATGGGGCTATGTTTTGGATTTTGTGCAGAAAACACTGTTGATAATACAGGGATATTTTCATTACTGCTGCTTGCACAGAGCCTTTTCTGTTTTGCACTCCACACCAGCAGCGAGGCTGGGAATGCACAAGTTAAAGGGGATACAACTGGGACAGCTGATCCAAACTGACCCCAGGGATATTCTACACCATATATGCTCAGCATATAAAGCTGGGGGAAGAAGAAAGAAGTGGGGTGGCGACATTCAGAGTGATGTTATTTGTCTTTCCAACTCACCCACTTGTGTGATAAGACTAGGTTCTCCTAGAGACGCCTGAACACCTGCCTGCCCATGGAAAGCAGTGAATTCCTTTTATTGTTTTCCTTACCTCCACAGCTTTCTCTTTACCTGTTATCTCATGCATTTTCTCACTTTTCCAATTCTCTTCCCTGTCCCACTGCAGGGAGTGACAAAGCCCCTGAGACCCGTTTAGTTGCCAAAAGGGGTTAAGTCAAAACAGCCCTTGGAGCAGAGAAGTGCCATGCATAGAGTCCCAATCATGCCCCAGAATTACAGGCAGCTGTGGAAGATTGACCATGGTTGGATGTCAGGTACCCATTAAAGCCACTCTATCACTGTCCTCCTCAACTGGACAGGGAAAAGAAAATACTAAAAAGGCTTGTAGGTCAAGAAAAGGACAGGGAGAGATCACTCATCAATTACTGTCACAGGAAAACAGACTTAACTCAGGTAAATTAATTTATTGCTGGTCAAAATCAGAGAGTAGTGACAAATAAAACCAAAAATTGAAAGCACCTTCCCCCACATCCCTCCCTTCTTCCGAGTCTCAACTTCACTCCTGATTTCTCTACCTCCTGCCCAGCCAACACTGCTCAGGGAATGAGGGTTGTGGTCCCTTGAACACATGCTGTCTCTGTCACTGCTTCCTCATCAGAGGAAGTATTCCTCATACTCTTCCCCTGCTCCTTCACACAAAAGACAGTCCTTCACCAACTTCTTCCACCTGAATCCTTCCCACAGGCTACAGTTCTTCACAAATTCTTCCAGTGTGGGTCCCCCTTCCATGGGGTACAGTACTTCAGGAGCAGGCTGCTCTGGCATGGATCCCCCAAGGGGTCACTCCCAGCAAACCTGCTCCATGTGGGCTCCTTTCTCCAAGAGTCAACAGGTCCTTCCAAGAGCCTGCTCCAGTGTGGGCTCCCCACAGGGTCACAGCCTCCTTTGTGCATCCATGGGCTGTAGGTGGATCTCTGCTCCACTATGGACCCCCCTGGGCTGCGGGGGCACAGCTGCCTCACCGTGGTCTTCACCATGGGCTGCAGGGGAATCTCTGCTCCAGTGCCGAAGCACTTCCTTCCCGTTCTTCTTCACTGACCTGGGTGTCTGCAGAGTTCTTGCTGTCACATTTTCCTCATGTCTCTCTTCTCACTGCTGTTCCACTGCAGTTTTTTTCCTCTACTTAAGTATGTTATCCTAGAGGCCTTGGTCAGTGGTGGGTCCATCTTGGAGCTAGTGGGCATTAGCTCTGTTGAACATGGGGGAGCTTCTGGTAGGATCTCACTGCAGCCAACCCTATAGACCCCCCACTACCAAACCTTGCCATGCAAATCCAATACAGCAGCACAGCCATGTTAGTGCAGCTCTCCACCTGTCTAATTAGGCTGCCTCTCGGTGGGAAGCTCTGATTCATAGTTTGTCAGTGTCTCTGCATGAAGCTGCTATATGTCACAAAACTTTTTTTTTAATTTATTAACAGAAATTTATTCACAGCTAATTAACTTTATTTAGAGCTAATCTCTGAAAGCAGTGCCACTAACACATCACAAGCATATTCAAAAACAATCACTTAGAGCCCTAAAAAACTTAATGCATATGATAAATACCCTTTATTATTACTTTCAGTCATGTTTTACTGCATGTAATTTTCAGATGATCCTTTTATTTTCAACACTATAAACATTAAGATCGGTGCTCATGTCCCGCAAAGCTAATCAGCTCTTCTTAAACTTATCTGTTCAGACCAACCCTTTTCCTGTTTGATTATTTTAATATATAAGTTCTCTTTTTGTTCGTGAAAGAGTCAGGCATACATTAAACAAGCTAGAGTTTAAACCATCCACATGCTGCCTTTAGAAGGTGTGTTGTACATGTCTGGAAGATTCACTGAGAAGTATACCTCTTGGCCCTCAAAAAAATGTTGATAAAAAAGGAATTTGCAGTTTTATATACTACAAACATGGAATTTGCGCCACATGATCAGCTAACTTCCAATAAACCCTTTTGAGATGGCAATATTTAAATACAAACCTTTATTTACTTACCCTGATGCTACTGAAAAATAAAGTATACATAAAAAGTCTAGCTCCATAGCTATTATAAATTTGCAAGCCCCCAGTGGCTCCAAGAGAATTAAATGTATTAATGAGAGTTGCAATTTTCCCTAGTAAGAACAAAAGGCAGTTGGACTTTGCATTGATTAACCATGTCCTATAAGGAAACATGGACAGTTAACATTTACCACTATAGTACAGCACTGTAGTATAAAATACAGTACCCAAGAGTTGATATAAATATGAAAGAATAAAGTTTTCCCTCCTAAAATCAAATAACCCCAGGGCTTTGGTGCAACGACCATCTATTTATCTTTTCATTTTATCCTTATCAACCTGCAAACAGCATCAGAATGCTATACATATACATGATGGATTATTGCTATTATGCTCATGAGAATGGCAGGAATGAAGTATAAGAACAGAGTTCCGTCAGCAAGTATGACATAAATTATGTATAAGTAGCTTTTAGTGTCGAGCACTTTGAAAAGTTCAGTAAGTGCATGTTACTGAAGTAAATCACCCTAAAACAGGACTGTTTCTTTTAAGGGTGTATGTAAGGTATTTTTCAACATGTTTAAAAAGTGTATGAAAGTAACTCATTTTAATTATGCAAGCAAAACACTTCTCTGGACATAGAAGGAGAAAGTTTGCAGGACCATTGCAGGGCCTGAGAGCCTAATTACAACTGAAGTCTGATTTAAGATCTAATCTAAGATTTTATGACTTGAACTAATTGGGTTTGCGTGTTTGAGCATCAACCCCATCTTTTTCTATACTGTTACTGTTAGATTGCACAGAGATTCTTAGCATGCTTCACATCAGCTTGAATTTTGAGGTTGTGCAACTTGGGACAGGGAACAGAACTAGGATTTTTTTCCCTCCTTCAATCACTGTATCTATGCATACTCGCGTTTGTACATGCTTCAGAATCTGTAGACTTCTGTTAAGGTAGGAAGTGACAGGTATGGTACTGTGAAGATGATGAAAGCTGAGTGCTCCCTTCTTTAGTTGTACCAGCTCCTTTAGTGTATGGTAGACATTATACATTAAATAATAATAATCAAACGTTTTCCCAAGGTACTTAAAAACATTCAGGTAAGATTTTACAAAATGAAGGCAGTATGGGTACATTAATTGTTGAAAAATTAACAGAATTGCATTGCCCTTTTTTATGGTTTATTTGGCTTTTCTTGTTTTATTTTAATATAATATTTGATAACATTTTATTGTTGTTAATTCTTTACTATATAAGCAGGTGGACTGGCTAAAGTAACAGCGTATAAATAAGATAACCTTCCTTGCAGTCTCATAGTGCTTGAAAGTGAAAGGATTACCTTTCACTCTAACATACACACAGGCACAGGCACACCAGCGCACACACACACATGCACACAGAGCCCAGTGGGATTAAAAGCACTGTATCTGGTGGAAAATCAGGAACTACAGAGGAAAGTATTTTCTTGTTTGAAGATTTGAAAGAACCATTCTTGGAGAAAAGGGAGGAGGCTTCTGATGTTAGGGATCTTGCCCCTTTCATGTATTAAAAAGACTAAAGGAAAGTTCCTCTTTCATCAGCCTGAGGTAGAAAAGAAGTGGCTTTCCCAACTCTAAATATTTAAAGAAGCCCTCATAAAACTTGAAAAAGGTTTGAGCTGTTTCTTTGTGGGACTAAATTCCTAAGGGTATAGGAAGACATACATTGCTATTTACCTCTTATGATATTTTACTTCTTCTATAATAGATGTATCATGGGAAATGGGTATTATTTTCTATACTTGACAATAATTTGCTTTTATACACTTTCAAGGAATCAATACAGTGTAAATTCTAAATAGAAAGATTTTTAATACTCTTTTCTGTGTGAACATAGACATAGAAAATCAAGGGTGAAAGACTACTGAGATATATCCATGATATATGCTTACTGGTAGATTTCACTGTTGACCTGAGACAGCCAAGGTAAGGCTCATCATGTAGCAGAGCTCACACAGCACGCCGAGTCACATGAGGGATTCCACTGCTGGGCTTGAATGGTTACAGAAATGGGATGGATGTAGCTGAATTTGTGGGCTAGCTCATCTTTGAGCTGAAATCCATCAAACTGAACATGCCAGAGCTTAAGTCTTCTTTTTTGTTGAAAATAAAAATGAATCAGTTTGCAGTTCTTAAAAAGCACTTAAAAAGATTATCATATGGCCATTTAAAAGTTTTCTTCTTAGAAAACAAAATAACTGCAGAATATTTTTAAAGATTATAATTTTCTAAATTTTTAAGCATATCATTCTGTCTTGAGTTCCATAGATATTCTCTCCATGTGAATACCAATTATTCTCAGAATATTCAATATTTGTAAAATAAAAGAGTTCATTGCTTGAATACTGAGGAATATTCTCTTTTGCTCCTATATATATAGTATACCATTATTTATTTGCAGTACAAGGGTACCTAAAGGCAGCAGAAAGTGTCAGACATCCATTGTACAAAGCAGCACACAAATACATGGGAGGACACCAGTGTACGTACCAGTTCACAGGCCGGCTGACAGCCTTCAGTCCTTCAGGCACACATGACTATCAGCTCTGTCTGTGGCACCCTTATATGCCTTGAGCAAGTGGTGAACTTTCAAGGCTGGCTCCTCAGCTGGCACAGCTGAGAAAATGGAAACAAAGCCATACTTTTATTCCCCTGACTTTAGAATCAGCCAGGGGCAATCTAATCCATACTGCAATTTACAGCAGCCCGGCTGCCCAAGAAGTTATTCTGGCATCTGAGAAGCACTAGAGCCTAAGGTCATTCTCCATTTCTCCCAAAAGTGCCTGTATGCAAGGGCTAGAAAGTGAACAATATTAAGCTTTGCTTTTCCTTTTTCAGCTGGAGTGTCTCAAAGCAGCTGGAACCAAATTGATGATTGTCCTGTTAATATTGTGATTTCTCATAGCTTCATTATTGCAAGAGAGTAGCCTTTGAGAAATAAAAGGATGCTTTATTTTAATCATTGATTTATTTTTCCTAAATGTGTAAATGTCAGTCTGTGGTAAATCCACATATGGATATTTGGTTTTTTGTGAAATGCAAACAAATTATCTCACTGGTTGTTAAAAATCATATACTGCAGCCATTTTGTCTCATATTTACTAAACATTTTTATTGCTTGCTCCTGTGTGACAATTTGGAAAATCTGTCTCATAACTGGGGATGATTTCTGGTTGATGTCTGGGAACTCTTAAAGAGTGCTTGCATCAAGATACAGTTTACATTTTAAATGAGGAATTTCTTTTTCCACTCTTTCAAATTACAATGCTATCAAAAAATGCCAGAGAAATTTAAAGCAGAAATTCTTTCCGCTCCAAAAATATTCACTACTGTACTCTAAAAATATTCAGAGGTAAAACAGGCTACCTTCTCAAAAATCTAACCACCCATAATCCCTTGTAGAGGGAAAAATACATTTCGAATCAAGGTGATGCAGGCAAGTAGTGAGTCACACATTTCAGGGGACTGGCAAAAAGCTCTCTCAATGGATACATTAGAATGAAGGAGCCTGAGGCCAAGCCCAGAGCAGAAGGCACACAGTGGAAATAGTGGAGGAGACAGTGTCTCTTGTTCATCTGAAGAGTATACTCTCCAGAGGAGCCCTACTTCACATGAGACAATCCAAGCTGAAAAGACTGGAGAAACTTGTGAGACAGAAGTTTTAAAGATTTGTCTTAAATCTTCAGATTTGATTTACCAGCAGAAGCTAAGAGTGTCCAGCTCATGAAGCTTTATGGCATTAGCTATCTTGGGCCTTAAGGTGGCATGAATAATCTACAGGTTTGGCTGAGATAGAGTTAAATTTCTTTATAGTGTCTTATATGGGGCTATGCTGTGGATTTGTGACTCTCCTGGTTGGAGAGAATGGGTGGAGCTCAGTACTGATAGAAACAGTGGTCATTACACATGGGTGGTTTAGTAACTGCTGAGGAGCACTGACACAGAGTCAAGAACTTCTCTGCTCCCAGCCCCACCCCACCAGTGAGGAGGCTGGGGATGCACAGGGAGTTGGTAGGGGACACAGCCAGCACAGCTGACCCCAGCTGACCCAAGGATATTCCATGCCCTGTGGCATCATGCTCAGCATATACAGCTGGGAGGAGAAGGAAACGGGGATGTTTGGAGTGATGTCCTTTGTCTTCCCAAGTCACTGTTAGGCCTGATGGAGCCCTGCTCTCCTGGAGGTGGATGAACACCTGATCAGCCATGGGTAGTGGAGAATTAATTCTTTGTTTTGCTTTCCATGCATTGAGTTTTGCTTTACTTGTTAAACTGGCTTTATCTCAGCCCATGAGTTTTCTTACTTTACTGTGCTGATTGCTCCCACATCCCACTGGAGAATACTGAGCAAGAGGCTGTGTGGTGCTTAGCTGCCTACCAGGGTTAAACCACAACAGCCCAAAAATGAAAAACTCTGGAAAAGACCAGGAATGAGCTACTGAAATGCTGTTAAAGTAAATGCCCCCCAGAGCTAGAAGGAAACTGAGCAGAATCTTGCAGATGAAACTTAAAATTCAATACCTAAATCTAGAGGCAAGCTTCCAAAGACAGAGATTTTTAGACCACCTGAGGATCAATTACATTGAAAAGATAAAAACCTTAGCTGGGCAACTGATATCACACACTGAAGTGAATTGGTTACAACTGCAGGTATTCACTTGCAGTTATGGAGTGGAATACATTGTAAAAGGCCTTTGGCCACACTTTTTCTTTCTTTATTCCGCTCATGCTTGACTTTTCAAGTTAAATATCATGGCAGTTCTAATTTGGAGAAAGAGGAATTATTTTCTGCAAAATTTTGTTACAGAAATGCTCCTGGAGTTTCATTAGGGTTTCTCCTGCAAGCTGGAGTTGATGTAGATTCTGTGCTCAGAGCAATTCTGAAAAACTGAATCTTTAAAGACTGTAATAATGAATAAGATTGCAGGAGGAGGATGTGTGAGGAGCAAATGTAAGTTTTTGTTGCCTATTTGCTGAGTAAAAGTAAGAAAGTTAGAGATAATGCTCCGTTATGAGGCAAGGCAGAGTGTTGTCAGTGCAAGTCTGGAAACAAGGATGGCCTGATATCACCACAACATCACCATGACTGCAAATCTATGCTCTTTTTTTTTTTTTTTTTTCAAAAACGTTTTGAATTCATTTGTATAAATTAAAAATGTTTTAATATCATATCTTTCTCCTTAGAATAAGCAAGAATAAATTCCTGCCACCTACACTAAAAATTACTAACAGAAAAAACCAGGTTCGGTGACTCAAAAACTAAGAAGTGAGAAGAAACTCCAGAGCTCTCGCTGAAGCCTAGAGACCCAGGTTTCCTGCATCCCAAAATTGTTTGATTGTCTTTTGATGAATATCAGTGTATTTGACACAGATTCTGTCAGAGCAATGGTGGGCAATTTACAACATTTCCAATTTAAAAACTTTATTTTCTGCAAGGAAAATACTACTGAATGTTTCTAAATAGAAAATAAACCACTCTAAAACTTCTCCTTTTCTTAAAAATTCCCAGCCTGTTATGTTACTGAAAAAAAAAAATACTTCATATCACTGGGGACAAATGTGGTAAATTATTCTAAATCCATGAAATACGTGTATCTGCCTATGTGGGTATGGAGATAGAAGGGTTACAGAGGTGTTCTTCCTGTAATGAGCCGAAAGGTGTTTTTTTCAGTTGCTTTCTTCTCTGAGGAAAATGGTGGAAGTGCTAGAAGGCATATCAGAATATCAATGCATTCAGATTCGTGTTGTTTCCCATACAAAGTTATTATCCAAACAGAAAATCCCTATATTCATAGTCTAAAACACACATTTTATTCCTGTTCAGTTCTTGGCAGATCTGAGTAGGTTCTTGCATAATTTTCCAGGATGAATAAATCTCTGTGTTTACAGTTTTGGCTGCAGTCTGTTGTGCTCTTAAGATAGCAGAACCTCTGTGCTACGCCAAAAGACATTCATTAAAATGAGAAACACAAGCAAGCAGCCTCTACCAGCTGATGAAATGGTACCCTATGATGATGGTGGTGATTTACCTATTGTGAAATTAATCTTCCCTAGAATGTCTAATGACATCTAATACTAATCTAATACAGATGTTTTTATCATAGAAAATTGAATACATCGTTAATATTTCTACTTGAGTGGTTTGGTTGCAGCATCCATTATTGTACATTGTAAAACTAAAGATGAGAAGTGTTTTGTAGGGAGCAGAATGTGAACAAAGTCCAGGCTCTGTGAAATACTTGAGAGTCTCACAGCAATGACAGCGGCCTCCAGAACTCTTTGGTGTCTGGCTTTCAAAGGCTTACTATAAATAACTTACGCAATTTTACTGCTTCTGAATATGGTTTCTGGGGCTTCAGCAATGCTGGAGGAAGCTGAGATACCCTACTGTTGGCTGAATGATTGGGAATAAATATTATACCAGTTTGTCCAAGCTTGCTAAGGCCAGATCTCAGATCTTCTAAGGATCTTCGATCTTGACAGTGTTTCTGGCAGTAGTTTTCATGGACTTGCTCTCATGGGAAAGAAAGGACAACAACAGTACTTTTAACCCTCAAATAGCAGCTCCAAGTGTGTATGACAAGAAGATGAAAAACATGCTGAGGGAAAGCATCATAGTACCGCAGCTCTCTGGAGTGACACTTCTCCAAAAGTCAGCTGTTCATAGCCTGCAATAAGTAGCTGCAACAACAACATGGCACATCTTCATTTGTACCAACCCCAACTAACGTTAATACAAAACTGAGCAGTTACTTAGCCTAGATAGAAACAGCAGTTTTATCCTGTATTACTGCAAGTTCTTTCCTATTCATAGTGATGCCATCAGGCAGTAAGAGCAAAGTTTTTGCATAGCCTGTGGAGTCTGGAGTCTCTGCTAATTAGCCCAGAATTTCTGGTGTGTGACTACCAATAAAGCTGTATTTGCAATAGTCAGCAAACTTCCCATCTATTTTGTACACTTTCTCTATGCTTGTTATTTCAAGAATCTTTAATTAATTTCTGTACTTCCACAAAAATATTCAAAATAATCTCTTTGAATATAGTTGTCCCTCACCAATAGCTGGACTTCTTTTAAAACAAGCCAATGTCACTCTGAAAGAAAAGAAGTGAACTGAACAAGGTGCTGGTTTATAAGCCACTTCCAGTGATGCACAAAATCTAACACCGAGGTGTTAGATTTCCTCAATTCATCGCAGACTATCTCTTAAGCAGAAGCCTACCTTATCTTGCTGATCCACGACCAAGTACAAGCATTGGTGTGCATAAAATGGACATATTAATCCAGGCTTGATATATTCTGGAAAATACCATGTGTAGAGGAAGAAGGATCACCTGCCTATCTTAAGGTCTTGCACTACACACTGACGTACATGATACCTACCAGTCAGACCAAAAGCAATCAGTCAGTTCAAATCAAGATGCAAATGTGTTCCTCCTCTCTTACAGAGAAAAAAAAAAGTTTAATTTTTCTTGTGTTATAATTCCCTAAGATTAAAAAATTGAATCTTGCCCTTTGCTTCACAGTACATACGGTATGTTTGCTATGTACAGAGAGGGAACCCTTCTTTTATTTGAGACCCTGTTCTTAATTTATCCTTTGAAGAGGTATTAAACATGTGTTAGTGTATGAATGAGGGGAAAGAAAAACAAATGAGACAGATATCTGTTTTATTTTTTAGCTGTATGCCTTGCTTTCCTGTATGCCTTCATTAATATTGCAGGCACAGGTTTCCAGATTGCTCAGGCTTTTATATTTATTTTTCAAAGTTCTACCAGCTTATAAAATTAAAGGAGAAAACAAAAAATTACCACAACATTGCTGCAACTAGGAGATAAGTTTTGCCTGATAATCAGAAGTGACCATCTTAATTAAAGTAGGCTTTTCATTAATTCTGTGAAAACTGTTTTTTTGGTCTCTGTTTTTATTTGTTAAATAAAACAGATAATATATGTTATCATATATCTGTCCTTCACTTTAACATACTACTTGGCTTTGTTATCAATCTGACCTTTTTGTCTATTAATATATCTTATTTTAAGCTTCAATTATTTGTAGAGTTTACATCTTGATGAGAATTATATCTGCATAGTTTTTACTATGTATGTTTGCAAAAAGGCTGTAGGTTTTAAACATAAAAAGAATCTTTTAACTTTTTTAGAAATTTTCAGTTTCATACTTTCCTGACTCAAATAGTTCAAATAGTAAATACATTTAGTTTGCTCTTTAATGTAATTAAAACATGCATCTTAATAAAAGTTACAAAGATTTTAAGTCTCTTACGAACTTTACATTAGAGCACATCTTTATTTCAAGATCCAAAGCAGTATTCAAAGGATTGATGAAGGTGAAGAGCTGTAGCTGCATCTTCATTTTAAAGAGAAGTAAAACTCCAGTAAATATCAGAAGATAAGGACATATTGGACCAGAGACTTCACTTGTTATAATACTACATAACCTACAAGTAAATTAAATGCTAAATATAATGAATTGCCACGTCAAAGGCCAGTTTTCTCCTAAGACCAAAAGGGACAAAATGAATTATATATTGAAGTTTACATCCTTTCCTTGATATAGGAAAAAAAATGCACGAATATTGCAAGTCAAGGCCGAAAACAAGATTTTGAATAAAACCCTGCAGATTGTCAGGTATATGTTTCCCCAATATGGCAGAAAAATAATCACAGAAAGCTAAAGTGATTTCTGTATTTGCACTCATTGTTTCGTTGTGTTGGAGTATACTCCAAGTAAAGAAATTACATTTTGAGACACAGGATATTAATGTCTTTCTTCTTGAAACAAACTGAAATGCTCAAAGTCACCTTGGCAGGGTCTAAGGAAAAATGAGAATTACAGATACTGATAGTTACCTATATTGTACATGTGTCTGTCCCTGTATGTAGATGCATGTGTGTTGTATGTACAATATTTTGGACTTTAAAAGAAAACCTTTCATTACCAGTGGTCATAATCATGTTGTCCCAGCTCATGGGAGTATTCAGTAACAAACAAGAGGCAGTGAAAAATATTTTAAAGAAAATAAGTGACTGAAGCAACAGAAGATACTTCACCCTGCTTTTACAAAATAATACCTCTTTTCGGGTCTCTCACTGAAGAACATAAACCAAAAAGTATCATGAATACTGCTCAAGTTTCATGGAAAAGTATATTTTCTCAAACCTGGCAACTGTGTTGAGAGCAATTTCGGACTTCTCTAAGGCTGTTGCAATTCTGTCACATGGCATTTTTAATTTTCTATAATGCAAGATTTTTAATCAAGAGGAAAAACATTAGATGAATTAAAAAAGGTCTTATTGGCAGATATCAAAGAGCAGGGCTGTCCAAGGAAGGTCTCCTGAGAGAGACTCCTGGTCCAACAGTATTCAGTACATTCTTAGAAACAATCTAGATGATGAAATAAAATCTTAACTGATTAAATTTGCATATGACACAAAGATTAATGGGATACTAAAAAAAAGGAGGGCAGTTTACTGTTAGAATTTAATCTAAATCACTTGGTCAGATTGTCAGAATCCAACAAAATGCAGGTACAGACTAATACACTTTGCAACAAGAACCCCAGGTTATATTATCAGCTAAGAATTCTTGTCATAGAAAGCAGTAACTTATAAAATATTTGGAGGTCACCTTCTAAGGCTGCTTCACCATGAGCTCTCAGAGCAATGCTGTGGCAGGCATTACTGGAATGAAGTCCCTTGGGCACAATTTAACAACTTTAATCTTAAACAAAATATAATCATGATAAGTAATATAGGAATAGCTTGTGAAGGATGGTAAGGGAACAAATTAACATTTATAGCAAGATGAGATAACTTTGAAAGTATATAGTTTCAGGATAATTTTACAGTTGCTAAAATAGTTTGTTTGTTCAGTTACTACTGTGATCTCTAGCAGCCTTTAGTCAATGAATCACTGTGGAAAATCCACTGGAATCAAATTTTTTATGCCCTTTTTCTCTTTTAGGGCTAAAGATATCCTTTTGCTCATAACAAGCAAACCTACATGTATATCTGACATACAAAATATATGGTAGATGTGCAAATCTATTTATGAATACGCATATATATAGAGAGATATATTTTTATGCATGTTCACATCTCACGCATCTCATCTTTTTATTATTACAATTATAATTACTTTTTTAAAAAATGCAGTATTTCTATACATTTTTAAGTGAGAAAATATTTTATTTGGATATTCTAATACACAATCTGCAAATAGAAGATCCCTTTTTTTTCTTTAAGCACAATGTAGAGTCAAGAATTAATTTCAGAGAGAACCACATGTGATGAATTAAAACTCCTGTGAAACTTCAAGTCATTTTCCATGCAGTATGTAGATAATTAAAATTAAAAAACTTTTGTATTGAACCTCCTCTATGACTTCACAGTAGTTCTGTAGTTTCACAGTCAATAATATAAACAATTTTTTTTCTTCAAAGTGAAATATCAGCAAAAAACATACCGTTTTAAGATAAACATGAAAAAGCTCTGACCTGTTCTGCTCCTTTTAGGACGTTTTTGGTGATGGAAAAAAGCACTCTGTGAAATCTCTATCTCTTCCAGCAGCTAATCCTGTGAAGTGAATGTAGGATCTTGGAGATGCGACATGGGAAAGAAGGCAGGAGATGTCACTCCACCCAATTGTACTACGGCTATATCAGTATTTCTATCAGAAAACCTACCAAGGAACTTCCCATGTCAGAGCCTAACACATGATGCATTGAGATGTATTATAATAAGGGAGTAGGAATAGGCAGCAGAAATCTGTGAGCCAGGACTTAGGAATTTTCCAGCAATAACTCCTATCCACCTCTAGTATGTGACACACTATATTTAAACTACATGTGCTGTGCATTACAGACTGCTTTTAATTTAAAGAATATTTTACGTTTAATTTCATAAGTCTTGTTACCATTTCTATTTTGTTTTAAATGGGGGATATTGGGTATTTGATTTTTTATTTTCTATGAGCACAGTCATTGAATAAGTGATTGAGAACAACTATGTAATTCATGTTAATGAATCAATGAATTAATACATAATTTTAGTTTCAAGAGTTTGACCAAAATTGGTACTTATGCCATGTGAGTGAAAAAATATTCAACAAAAACTTACATATGACTCAAAAGAGGTGAAAGCTCTAGGGTTTTGTTTGAAAATCTTGTTTATTCAGAAAAAAAGTATTATAACAATTTTTCTCTCTGGATATTGTGAAAATGTGTAATCAAGGACCTGATGTCTCAGTTTAACCTTAACTTTTGGTTTGTGTGCCAGAGAAATCTATAATAAATAGCATAAGCTGCCAGGTTTACATTTCATCCACTTATAAGATTATATGTTTGTTTATTTTTTCTCTGGAAGGGTAGATGGGTAAATCATATTAAAACCATACCTGACTGTCATCCAGTAAACCCACTCTTCCAGTTATGTAATTCATTTTTCTCTTACCTCTTTGAATGAGTTTCAATGTCTCATAAAACTTTATTTACTGGGAGTGCCAAGAAATGAGTCAATAAATTTATTGAGCAAGATATGAAATAGAAATGTCAAAGATGAATAAATTTTAGCACAGTGTTTACTTTATAATTGTATTTTTTCATGGAATTCAATTTCTCTGTAGACTCTGAAGCATAACAACAGCAGAAAATGAAGTCACAGTAACCAAGATGAAAAAATGTAAAATAGTAAACTTCTTTTTAGAGCAATGACTGAAAACATTATCAACGTTGTGAGTATTTAATAAAATACAGCATTTTCTGTATTAAAGTCTAAATTCTAGTCTGTTCACCTTCATCCATACTTTCTTGGGAACTTTGCTTTTTTCTTTTAATTTTTATAGCTAAATAATTAATCTGGAATAGTCAGCTTGTCCTGTATGGCCTGAGTTTCTGTAGTACTTTCATTTGTATTGTACCATAGGCAGTAAGACCCAAAGCAGGAACATAATGCCTTTAGCCCAAGCTACAAGCAACAGCATGTTTTCTATTCTGCTATGAGAACTTTAATAGAATTATTCAACTCTTGGCGATTTGGAAAAAAAAAATGGCTTCTGGGATACAAACTAATGTGTTTCCAATCCCTATTTTAACCACAAAACTTACTACTTCATTCAATAAAAGCAAATTATCAATTTGACTTTTCTCTGCAGAGCTGTGGCTTGTTCCTTCATCATACTTACTACATAACCATCTGGGATTTTTCTGCATACATACTGTACGCCACACACAGTTGAGCCCCTGCTTTTCCAGACAGCCTGGATTCACACAGACAAGTCTCAAAATTTTCTTGGACAGCAGGAAGGATATGTATGAACCTACGCCACCAGTGTCTGCAATACAGCTGCTGTCAGTATAGTGAGATCTAGACAGATTTGAGTTAGCAACTAAGCAAACCTGCCAAATACAATGTTTGAGTCCGTAGCCTTCACTGGACTTTGATGTTCTGAGGACTCAAGTTACCTAGCTAAAAATTAGTACAGATTTTGCATTACACAAATCACAGTGACAACTACAGTGTAGACACACGATTTGTTACTGTTCAGTGCTTTTTACAGTCTTGAGTCTCAGCAATTCCCATTACAGTGCCCACACACTAAGTGCAAGTTAGGATTAATGAATTCTCAGCTGAAAAAAAAGTCTCGTTCTCAAAGTGATAACTGTTTGACAGCTTATAAATAGACAATGTTGAGGCTACATTATCTGATCCTCCAGCTCTTTTTGTTTCTTTGGTCCAAGAAGATAGAATATTAGAAAATGCAATAAGAGTATTGATAGGTCTTTCCTACGGGCTCAATGAAATTCTGTTCTTGGCTGAGCTTTGCAAGGGCAATAATTGTAACATTATAGCTCACAACACGTTTAAGCAAAGATTTTAAAACAGTCACACATAAGACAAAAGGAAATATTTCACTTTTTTTAGCTGAGATTCAAATACATCTACAGAGGTTATAGATAGGTGCAGTACTGTGTTATCACTGATCAGCCTTATCATATCTTGCTCTTTAGAATGAGACCCATTTACAAACAGCATAAAAATAAACATGACAGTAAGACTAACACAATTTAGTTTCAAATTGCTTTAACAAAGAAAAGCATGCCTCCTTTAAAGAATGAGGGAAAATCATGGAATTCTTATGAAAGGCTTCTTAAAGTCAACCAGAACTACAGGATTTATGTGACTGTATGGTATTGCAGAAGTGCTGAGAGAAAATGAATGAAAACAACTAAGTAGTGTAAATTTTAAAGGGCTGCAGAGATATATCAGGACCTGCCTTTGCTGCTGCTCACATGGACCTATCAACTGCTAAACTATTTCAGCTGAAAGCACTGCACAAAACAGGTGAGATCCTTATCCAAATAGGAGAGCTGTCTGTCTGTCAGCTATCTGGATTCCTGTCTTGGTCCCACAGGTGAAGATGTGAATAAACTTTAATAATTTGCCATAAATTTATGACCTGCTTATAATGACAGTTTTTATAGATTATCTATATTTTTTATTTAATGGATAAATACTTTTTTTCAAAAGTGCTATAACTCTACTATTATATTTTTATCAACAATGTAATAGTATATTATCTGATATGAATCACAGACTATTAGCTCTTTGTGATTAAGTGTTTCTGAACTGTTTGAGAGCAACTTTATTATGGTTGGCTTTAACCTCCTCTTGATCTCGGTTATTTTCCACAGGCTCTACAGTACCTATAATCTTAAATCCTGAGTTCACTTGCAGTTTAATATTAGAATAATAACTTCAGATAACCAGTAATGTTTCAGGCTTAGCCCTATATTGACCCTTTTACAGTCAATATTTAGACATTTCAAGGATATTTGTGTATGAATAAAATATTTAGTATCAAAAGTCAGTTACAGGGATGTAATCTTCCATTAAAAAATTTATTCCTCTTGAATACAGGGAAAACAAACATCTATCTTGCTCAAAATCCACACCTATGATTCCATCACTTTGATCTCAAATATTTTTCTTTCTGATGCCTTTAATGGTTATGTTCACAAATCCATCTCCTGGATATATGCCAAATAAAAAAAATCCTACGTTAACAAACAGGGAAATTTCTAGTCCACAGTTTTTGCTTCTGGTCAGCTCTGGGCAATGGTCACCCATGATAACCTTTGCTGGTGGCTTTTTTCCTCTGTTCCCTTATGCTGACAGGCTTAAAAATGAGATAAAGAATTGTTATTTATTTTACTTCCACTGTCCTGTTGTTACCATACACAAAGGACAAATTCCATGTAGGAAAACTTCATGTTCTGCAGTGGTCTGGGGATTATATTAGGTGATGGTGGAGGTTAAAGTGTTAGAGGATTTGATTGCTCCTTTTGTTAAGGACGGCATGCTTTAAAAGCCTCATAATTTAATTTTTTTTAATTCACACTCCATTTGAGGAAATCGTAACACTTCAACATTCAAAAGTAGTGAAGATCAGACAGGTGTTTTAATATAAGGACATTACTACTATTAAATACATGTTACCAGAACTCATTATGGAAATCATGGTTCTGTAATCGCATACAGTTGTTAGTAGCCTGGTTATTTTTATTTGCATTTAACTTAATCAAAATATCTCTTGGGTGCAATTTCCCTACTTAGCTCTCTGAATTGTTAGAACAAAAGAATACCAATTACAAGTAGCACAAGTATTTCATTTTTCTACAGAATTCTGTATTAGAGCAGAAACAGTGTTTGTGAAGGTAGATTTTGAATAATTGAAAATAAAAATTTACAAGCAATGAGGTCACTTGAACCTCTCATTTTTTGCACTCTGAAGTGCTTTTTAATAACTTTCTGAAAGTTCAACCTATGATAACAATAATAAATTATATCTAAATTAGATATTTGCTTGCTGATTAATAAATGCTGAACTTTTTGTGTGTATGTGACATCCTTATGCATCCATGAAGGGAAAAATAGCATTTGCAAGCCGAACTAGATAATTAAAACAGTTTCATATACAGGCAAATGTTATCTTCCAGTGTAAATTAATCCTCTACTACAGCAAATGACCGAAATTGGTCTAGGCACTTTAATGAAAGCAGAATGTTAACAGGCAAATATAGAGTCCTCTAAAAATCTGGTTCCCAAAACGTGCAGTTACTGGTAAAAAAAAAGTTGAGAAAAAAAAGTATTAAATTCATCTTTCTAAACTATGAAAACCCCTTTTTTTGATGTAGGAAGCTCAGTGGTGAATTTTCACCAAAGTAATAAAGCCATTTCTCCAATTTCATTGAGTCTGTTTTTACCTTTTCATCAACAGGTGTGCAACATGGGAAGTTATTTGGAATATGAAAGGAATTAACTCTCCTGGTTTTGTTGCCTCAGCCACTGTAGGTATGGGAGCCTGGATTCAATTTGATCCCTTCTGATGTTGCCACATTATTATAGCTCTTGTGTGCTGAATATACTCTGTGAGGTTCTTTCAAGTTCATCTATTGCAAATTCACCTCTGAAAGTCCTGAGAACGAGATGGACAGCTAGATTCATTATACTCTAATACAAAACATAGTAATTTCAATTATGTGCATTTGAAATTGTGCAAGAAATCTAGCTTTGATTACTAGGAAATATCCTGAAAGGTAGAGTTTCCAATGTACTTGTAATTGGACAAAAGCAATATTCTGAAGTCCCTTGAAACTCAGGTAAGTTCTCCATCAGCTAAAGTACTGGAACTAACGTAATAGATTTCCACCTTGCTGTGGTCTGTATGGTCTAGTTAAATACACATGTTCAGAAAAAATACATATATTGAAGCTTTAAAGGTTTTTTTCAGCCTGCTAAAATTAAGCAGACTTCAATATTTGTGAGGTGATGACCAGAAATAAAATAATTTACTAATGAGGCTTTAGGTATTAAAGAAACTTAGGAATCTCTAAGATTAGGGACTTTAGGGGATCCATGTTAATGTTTTATATCAGATTTGAAATCTGAGAGTGTTTTGAAGAGAATCTTTGAAGAAAGCCTTCAATATTACCCTCTTGCCATCCTTTGGTTTACGTTCTGACTGCAGAAATCTGATTACATTGGAGTGCATATGTGCTGAAATCAGCTCTGATGGAGTAAAAGGTAATTCCGGCAGGGGAGGGTTGTGCACAATCCATTGACTCAAAGAAACCCACCAACTCAAAAGAAGATAAAGAGGAGCATGAAATTAATTAACATTAGAAGTGAGGGAATAATTTAACCAATAGAATAAGAGAAATGTGCAGCCAGAGAGCATTAATTCCTTTGTTTGATAGCATGTATAAATAGTGAAAAGTTTTGAACAACTTTGGGACCCCCATCACTGAGAACCCCAGGGTGAAGAAGGACAAATGGAATGTCGCTGGATGCATGGCTGGTGATTATCTTCTGCTTAATCTGTCTGTCTGTCTGTCTCCCCCCTGCCCCCCTTTCTATTTCTTTCTATCTCTCTACCTTGAATTTTACTGTTAAATAAAGTCTGTACTATTGACATATTGGCATATGGTCTTGTTTGCACTTTAATTTGGGTACAGCAATCTCACAATAATCGGATATTAACATGTTCAAAGAATGTAAAGGATCCCTGGATTTTAGAAGATTTCAGACTCTTCAGAGATATGCTTGGAGGAGTCCAAGAGAGGTGGTTGATATCCAAGGATCACCTCCTGAAAACTCAGAATAGTCCATTCCAACAAGTAGGAAATAAAGCAAAGGCAGCAGGGGACCAGCACGGAGTTCTAAGGAGTTCTAACTGAACTTGGATATTGAAAGAGAAAGTACAAGAGGTGCAAGCAGTAGCAGGTGATCCAGAAGGAATATAAAGCTGCAGTCTGTGCAGAGATGGGTTGGGAAATCAAAGGTTTACCTGGGATTGAATCTGAGAAGGGATGTGAAGGGAGTCAAGGAAGGATTCTACAACTACATAAATAGTAAAAGGGAAGCTAATGTAAATGAAGAACCAATGCTGAATAGGGCCAGGGTCCTTGTGACAAAGGATGTGGAAAAGCCGCGTGCAAGTCCAGGAGGAAACTCTAAAGTTCATCCTCAGTGGAGGAGGAGCAAAGCAGGGTGAACATAATCAATATGCACATACATAAGTCCAAAGGCCTGATGCGTTGCCCCCAAAAATGCTGAAGTCCAAACAGCATCTGAAGGGATACAGGTTTTGTTTTGAGATGAAAAAGAATAATGAAAATATTAGTCACACTAAGTTGTTCTTCCAATATGTAAAAGTTGTCTTGGAGTTTTTGAACTCCTGAAGTTCAAATGAAGGACAAACTAAGGTGAATACTTAACAAGCTAGAACAAAAAAACCAACTCCCCAGACATTTGTTCTTACTTCATGGAAATGGGGGAAATTAATCCATTTTAATGATCAAATCAGCTTGACCAGGAGAGGCAGGTACAAAGATCCTCTCAACTCTCATGTCCATAGGAATATGTAATATTCTCAGCTTGAAGACCTGAGACCAGTTTTTGCAAATCAATCAAGCTCTCAGTTTTCTGTTATATCAGTTATTTGGATATCAATATTGACTATATTTAGATTGCTATGAGAATAAAAAGAAAAAAAAGACATCAGTTCCATTGATTGAAGCTCAACAAATAATGGCATATTAGCACAAACGATTTTGAGGTAAATACCAAAGCTCTTAACCACTTTACCTCTAAGAAAAAAAAAACTTTGGTCCATATTTAACATACATTTGAATGAAAGAGAACTTTATTCTACATTGATTGAAGATGGTAGAGTGATTTTTCATTTTTAAAATCAGGAAAGATTATGACTTTTTGTTGGTTTGTTTTTTAAAATAAGTATTTATTTAAGAACATTAAAATATTTGAGAATTTAGTAGATTCCAGACAGCTATGATATATAGACTGCATATCTATCATGTTTTAAAAATTAAATTAAATAACTTTTCTTCAGTAGTTTTCCTATTTTGTATTGTTACATATTCAGCTAGAGCTACCTGATAAAACTTTATATCCTTATGTGGAATGGAATGTCAAGTCTAAAACCAATCTAAGTCATGCCTTTTGCATTTCTACATGTTTTCTAGTCAACATAGCAAATGCAGAAAACAGGACTCATCAATATTGCTGTCTGTTAAAGGTCATTGTAAAATGCAAGCATTACATTGCCAAATATTGAATTTAACTGCTTTTTACACGGAAACTTTAAACATACTTAAATTTTCTCTTATCACTTTTATTAATTTGTCCATATATCTACACTAACATATCTCTGTCTGTTGGTGTGATGGTGTGCTCAGCCCCCCAACCTGACCTTTATTCCACATGACTTTGCTCAAGTGATAATCAGCAGTGGCAGTCATAACTGATGTGTCTGGTCTAGTCATGATGGCTACAACCAGCTTGGAGTGGATTTGAGGGAGACAGATAACAACACAATAGCAAAGAGCTAACCTAAGCAATGTGCCTCCCCTAAACATAATGCTGGTCAAGAGCCCAGTCAAGCCAAGCTGGAAAGAAATTAATTCTGTGGTTGGTATGCAAATATGACTATGAAGCAATTATCTTAGTCCATAGATAAGGACAGCCCCGGGCCCATTGAGCTCCCCTGCACAGCAGTGGACTGCAGACCGGGATCTACCCTTGAGTAGGGGTGCCTCTGAAGGTTATTCCTTGAGCTTGACAGATTCCTTCCCACAGCATATTCTCATTAAATTCTGATGCTAAATTTTGAAATGTTAGCTAAGTGAGATAAAGAATTCATTGTGCACACAGAATCCTTTAGATATAAACCATTGATCAAGTTCTGGAACCAAGTCTGAATCCAAAAATACCTACACTCCCCTTCAAGAAGGACAAACAGGTGTCTAGAACACAAGGTGGTCCTTTCTGAACCTCATGACTCAACAGGTCTCCCTGCCAGTTTTGTTCGACTCAGACCTCTGTGCAGTAAGTAATTTAGTGTACACTTGCCATAGTCTTGTTAAACCACTGTTTCACTTGCCATCAAACTTTGTTAAATCACTAATTTATGTTAATAAATGTGTTGCTACTTCTTTCTTACAAGTGAAGTGCATCTGTAAAAATTTGTCACATAATTTGTGTTTACAAATAATATGGATAAATATGTGAATAGGTAAATATTAACAAACAATCATGGCTTCTTATGGGAATTTTGTCCATGCCAGCATGTTGAAATGTGCCCTGAAGCTTTCTGGAATTCTAGACACCTGTGACTGCTTCAGCTGTTGTCATACTTAGGAATAAATGTTTCACTTGAACACAGTCCATTCTCCCTACTGCCTGGGCAAATACAGGATACAATGACAATGTCCCCACTTTTTGTGGGCTTGCACAACATACACCTTAGGTTAATTGGACTCTGCTTTCAGCTGTTTACAGCTGGAAGGGTAAGGGGAAAATAACTTTGAATCCTTTCTTACTCCAGAATTCACAATAGACTGAAACAGCTTTGGAGTTTTCAAAAATTTTCCCTTATAAGAAGTAGGAAAGGCATAAGTGCTGTCACTTTCAGATGAGCAAGAACACAATAGAAAATTAGTTTCTTTTTCCATATGGAACTTATCCTTCCCACCAGCCATTGTCACAGGAAATACAGAGGCACACTAAGTCTCATTGTCTCAAATTTCTTCTTGAACTCACTCAGCTTAACATAGGAGGGAAGAAAAAAAACGTGTGCATAGAGTAATTAATGGAATTTTTTAAAGTCATCTTTGGAAACCTTTAGCAGACTCTTCCTTCAGAGAAAGCAATTGTGTGTTCTGACCTGGCAGTTACTTTGAACCAAATAAAAGATTAAAAGAGTACATACTGTGGAAGAGATTACACTAACTGTGCTGTGCAGCTATCGCTGTTTTCTATTAGACAGCAAGAGCACTTACTTGATTACAGTTTTCTAAAGGCAAGATTCATATTTACAAGCAAAATATCTACAAAGGAAAGCAGCTTATGAAATGATTTATCTGTAATAACCAGCATCTGGAGCCAAAGGCTGAGAAAGACTTGGCCTCTTATTTAGCCATTTCCAATGCCTAACCAGAAAATCAATTAAGTGACTTTAAACTAACACAGGCATATCTGCATAGCAGAACAGAATTTAGCCCAGAGGTATTGCTTTTCAGATGATCATCTGAGAGTTTGGCTGTGGGAGAGAAGTCAGTAACACAATGAGACAATCAGATGGTGAAAAAAGGAAAAATAATAATAAGAGTAATAATAGAAAAATCTGTTTTAACATGAGAACTGAGTGGGTAAGTAAGAGCTAAAATTTTATTCTAATATTGTTTTCATGGAACAGTGACTTTAGAAAAGAGACTGTGAGGAAAATAATTTTAACTGTGTCTGAGTTTGTCTGTGTCTCAGACCATTAAACTGGAGTGTCTTCACTGTGAACTGAGGTGTGAACTGAGATAATTATACTAATTCTTCTGACTGGGAAAGCTGACTGTAGTGGGAGAAAAAGAGCAATTTTTAGAGGGTATAGAAGAAGCCAGGTGACACAAATCTTTTCCACCTGAAAGGATGCCACATTTTATTATGGGAATTCAAATATGTGTGGAAGAACAGTAAAAAAGAGAAGGAGGAACGTTGCATATTCCCTGCTTTCCACTGCTGTTAGGGACCGAGTCCAGAGAGCTGGCCGGATAAACGACACGTACACCGATACGATTAAGCATCGTTCTCCCTTTATTGTTCAACTATGCAAGCTTATATCTACTTTTGCAAAGATTCACGCCCAGTCCCTCTAGACGGTCTCTAATCAGCGGGGAAGCCGACCAGTGCATAACTTGCCAAAGACTCTCAGGGCTGCCTGCAGCCGGGTGCTTTCCAGGCCTGCCTGCAGCCAGGGGCCTGTTCAGGGGCTTTTCCTCAGCAACCCTGGGTTGTCCAATCTTTCCCGGGGTATCATATGCCCCTGTTCTATAAGGAATCCCTCTACACACTGCAATTGTACTGCTTGTCCTGTCCTATAAGCATCAGAAGGCATTTGAAAATCTCAATATCTCTTCCTCCACCCTGTATTTAGCTCCATCCAATACAGCTGGTCACAGGAGTTAATGAGTTACATTAGTCTGCCCTGACAACTCTTTCAGAATGCTTCTGATGCATTCCATTCAGTACAAAAATGTACATGAGACACAGGACAACAGTGCACACCTGTCCAAAAATATCTTGAACCTACTACTTCAGGACTAAGCAAGAAAAGGGTGCAAAGGAGACCAGAAGGATGGAGTAATATAATGGCAATGTTGTGACTACTGTTGTGATCACAGACTGCTATTTGATTATTTTGCTATAACTTTTGGTTAGCAATTGTGCTGAAATAAATGGTCCCACACATACCCACGTCTGTTCATTTGCTATTAGCATTTTTAAGTCCATTAAAAGAAATTGGGTGGAGGAATCAATTTGGAATACAAATTAAAGTTTTTTCAATAGTTTTATATTACTTCCTTGATGATATTTTTTCATCAGGTTTCATTTCTTCACTGCTTTCAAAAGTAAATTCTGCACTATATATATATATATGAGGTGTTTCCATAAAGTGTCATGGCACTTGAACTCCTCAAAAAGACCTCAGTTCCTCTTGTTACGGGTAGGAGAGACATGAAGAACCACATCTTTTGTTCCTGCCAGTACTGGGAGAAAGGATAGATGGTGCCTAGACACTCCTCAGGAGCTATCAACTCATAATTTGACCTTTCCTCAGCAGCAGCAAGTTAATGTTTCCAGGCAGTGGAGAAGATGGGTACTTACCTCATACCTAGATCTGCCTCAGAAACATCAGAGCTTTCTAGTCTTATTAACCAGGGAGAAATTGTAATGTTTTGGGTTTTTTTTAATCTAGGGCTTTTTCACTGTCCTAGGACTTGGAAGAAGCCTCCCGTTTGAAGGATGTGAGCACAAGATCTGAAAAGAGTGAAGGCTCAAAAATCCTATTTTATTCTTAAAAATCTCAGACTTCAAGCGTTACTAGTTCAATACACGTGAAAAATGCAAACGGATATATTTTAATATCAAATATTTACTTAATGCAATGGTGAGTTGAAAAAGCTGGAACCTTTATTTCAACAAATCATCCAATTAGTCAGAAAAAAAAAAAGTTGAATTTTTTTGCCATAGGCTAAATCACAATGAGAATTTTGTGCTCTGGAGGGTGAGTCAAGTAAATGCCCTGCATTATGCAGAGGTATGTATATGAACGAAATGAGGGAAAGACTCAATGGTTCCTTCTCCACTCTACTTTCAGAAAGACTTGGTAGCTCTTTGAAAACCTTCTTACACTGAGCAATTTGTATATGTCTTCCTTATGCTGCAGCCCAGAAAAAAAGAATGCTTTTATGTGCCTATTGCTGATTTCACCCTTTTGTAACACATTTGGGGCTAGGGAAGGTGAATGACCGAAACCATGGAGATAACAGTGATAACTGCTAATCAGCCAGATAAAGTCAAAGTGATTGGCCTCAGGCTGCCTGATTAACAAGGCCATTAGCAGCTTGTGCTGATGATCCACTTTACAATGTAATAGAGAAGACAATTACCCCATAGGAGGTGAGATCAGCACACTATGTGTGGATCGAAGACATAATATCAAAGGCTGAGACCAAGATGAAACCCTTTTGCACCGGGGCCAGGCCACCAGTCAGAACAAGGACAAGGACACATCCAGCATGAGTGTCCTGTGAACCTGGATCCTGCAGCCATGTCATGTGGAGAACCACACCATTCCATGGACTGAGAATGCATTTATTAAGCTGGATGGCTCAGATACAGAGCAACTTCTAGTCTAGTGTTTCTGTCTTACAAATTACACTCACGCCAGCTACAGTCCCTTTCCCTCTGGTCTGGCTTAGATGTGGTTCTCCACATGACATGGAGAGGTGTGATTCTCTGGTTTTGGTCCCCTACCCGAATCCCAAAAGAAATTATTATTTTCATAATAATCAAAGAAGGCCTGGTTATCAAAACCATTTTTCCCAAGGTGAGGCATACACAGGTAAATTATTAGCTTGGCTGTTTCCATGGGAGAAAATACATATGTATGTAAGAACCACCTATCTACAAAATGCGAATGAAATTACCTATGAAGGTAATATGTATTTTTTACTCCGTAATGTGATTTTTCTTTTACAGAGTTCCTGCAGATGTTGCTTTGCAGAAGACATTCCAGTAGATCTGCTTCTGCCCCTAATGCAAAAGAGTAGTGGTCATGGGGCAGAATAGCAGAAGAGATCAGTTCAGTCAAGGAGCAGCCAAAGCTATTTCTACTTCTCTAAGAATTTATCTCTTATTTCACATGATAACAACAAATTCACTTGTTCTCACTCCCCCTTTTTAATTCATATTAACCAAGTCAGCAGTCTGTATTATCAAACATAGTTCTGTTGAGTTCAACCACCCTCCTTGGTTCCTTCCACCTTACGCTTACCTTACACCATCCTCAAGGTTATCAAAGAGAGTCCTTCAGCCCTGGTAACATTCTGGTCATCTGATCTATCTTCTGCTCCACTCTGGCCTTTTCTTCTGAGGCTCATTGCCCTCACAAAGCAGAGAGTCTAGGAGCACCACTCTAGTTTTGGGATTCCCATCCATGTGTCACACATTCATATTAACTGGCAGGGGCTTATGTATATCATTAAAATTAACATGCACATATATATATATACCAACATTGCACATTTATCAGATACCACCTATTTCAGAAAGAGAAGGTGGCACTTTGAGCCAAATATTTCATTCTTGTGGTATATAGTAATCCTTCTCCACTTATTGCAGGTGTAGCAGAGGTATCTGTGGTGTTGACACAGCAATTCAAAAGCTACATCTTTTGGTTAAGAATTGCTTTCACATTACAAGGAAAACCATATGCATAATTTTGATTTTTTACTTTATTATGTTAGGAGAAATCTTGCATTGTTTTATTTTAGTAAGGTAGTTCTGACAGTTTTCACCTGAAATAGCTGAAAGTGAGGACTAGAACTAGTCTCAGCATAAAGCTATCTGCCAGGGAATTTGTCTTCAATATCTGGAATGTCTTTGATAATATCCCAGACCTTGTTGGAACTTTTTCCCTGCTGAAATGAAAGAATAATAAAACTGTAAAGTAGTTTAGGGGTTGACTAATCAAAATTCTGTTTGCTTCAGGATTCCTTAAGCTCAAAATGAGGCAGAAAATATTGTTGACCAAACTTTACAGACAGGCTTTTCCCTTTGCTGGCTTTAAGTCAATAAAGATAACATTTAATTACGTGTCACAAATAGAAACAAGAAGACACTTAACACTTTGGAATTGTCAGATTCATTACTCTGTGTTAATCATGTTTATTTTAAATTTGGTTTTTGTAGATGCACCTATCCTGTATGATGTTTGCTTTGTCAGTTACATTAATATCTGTAGAATTACATTACAAGAATTACAAATGAGAACACATTTTCAGCAAAGACTCTGGTTGTGAGAACTTGCCACAGTCTTCTGTGTTTTGGAATAGGTGTAACTGACGATTCAGAATTGCACATAACCAAATCATCTGTCAGCTACAGATATGCATTACTCGCACTGTTACTTGATCAGATGTCAGTTTTACAGTCTACTGCTCTTTCTTTAGCTACCAGCAATTTGGATTCAGACCTGTTCCCCCATTACCCATAAAAATCAATAAACTTAGAGTTATTTAAGAGTAAATGTAATGCTTGGTTGCAGGCAGCAAAATTGACTGTGAAAATCTGAAGCAGTTGAATGCAAGAAAATTTTTGCAATTACATTGTTAACACTGGCAACTAAACAAAATTAAAATATTTTCTTGTGGCCATTTGAGTATACTTGGTGTGTTTGGTATCACTGTTATAATTTTTATATATCACTGTTATATATTTTTATATCCTTATAAAAAATAAGGATAACAAATGATATCTTTTGAATTTTTTGCATACTTTCATGAATTTTTTGTATTTTCACTCTGTGTATACTCCAAAAACAAATTTCAAGTTCAATCTATAGACCAGAAATTCCACACTGCCAGTGCAAAAACTGTCTCTTCTTGAACAAAAATCTTGAATGAAGACTCATAGCTATCATTGACTTAGCTAGAGACAAAAAAGGATGAATTTCAATATTTCCAGATGTTAAATTCACTAATACAGAACAGAATCAACCCCAAGGTAAGGGGTGGACTCTGGGATTTGCAGTGTCTATTTTCACTGAAAAATATTGTTTACTTCATGGAATCCCATTGTTCCTCTGTTGGGATATGGAGGAACAGGAACAGACCCTTGGCCTACATGTCCAAATCATTGTCTCTAATTTTGTAGTTGAAGGACTGACATTTTCTCTGATATAATTTTACCAGCAAAATTTTAAGACTAAAGTCTTAAGTAAGGAGTCTTGACTGTAACATTGTGATATTTTTCTATATTGGTCCTTTTCTCTGTCTATAGGAATTTATAGATATAAAATCATTTTTTGTTACTGAGAAAAAAAAAAACAAATCTCAGTTTCTTTCCCTGAATTATATAATTCTGGAAAAATATGATGCAAGTCAATAGACAGCAATAGGAGGTAGGCGAAAAAAGGGGCAAAATTGTGTTGAATAATTTTTTATTCAATAAGTTAAACATAGCATAAAATATTTCTAAAATCACAGGAAAAAATTACAGTACCTTAGAGAATTAATGTTTATACAATGATGGATGTACCAGTGCACTCCCTGTGGGAAAGGAACACCAAGAAAAGGAATAAACACTTCTAAAGATGCGTCATAGAGAAAAAAGGCAGGATTCACCTAATCTTTCACCGTCCAGAAGTTAAGCATGTAGTCTAAGGTACTTAACTAAACCCCTTTATGTGTTAGAAGGAAGGAGATTGGCTTCTCTTGAGGACAATTTATCTTACTTTTTTTAAATGTTGGTCTTAATAATGGATGAATCACCCTCAGGAGTCATCTCTTTTTGTTTCTTCACTTTGAAGAAAAAGTTGGCATGAGTGACAAGCTTGGATTAGGCATCTAACTTTGAGGATTAAATTAGGTGAATTGCATCTTACCTTTATTCAAGGCATAACTCTTATTCCAAGGGATACAGGCATTAACTTGGTCTCCTCAAAACATTGTTTTCAAAGGTCTTTATTCAGGTGCAGATAAGCCTCTAGTGGATTTTAAAAGTGTATAAATAACTAACAACCTAAATATTGCGATTATTTGGGCCCAGAAGCACAAGGACTTTTAAATTCCCAACTTATGTATATACATTTAGTTCTTCCTAGATTCTACTGAGAATTAAGTTTTTGAATGGGACTTTCCTGTTTCACTGCATATTTGGACTATTAAATGGCTTTGAAAATTGACCTTATATGGCTACAGAAAAACTGGATTGCAACATTATGTCAAATGTTTTAGAGATACCCTTAATTATTTTACTTCATGTGTCAAAAGATTGTTTAGGTGAAATAAACTCACGTCAGTTAAACTTACATTCACTTTTTTCACTATGAGGATGCACTGGAACAGGTTACCTAGAGAAACTGTGGATGCAGCATCCCTGAAAATGTTCAAGGCCGGGTTGGATAGGGCTTTATGCAATCCGGTGTAGTGAAAGCTGTCCATGCCCATGGTAGAGGGGTTCTTCAAGGTCCCTTCCAACCCAAACCATTCTATGATTCTGTGAATCTATGATTCTATGAAGGTGCCCTGCTTCTTAGTACAAATTAGATATTAAAAACAAACTAAAGAAAAACCCTTCTGGAAGAATTAATCAACTTATATGGATATTTGTGTTCCTTGCACTTTGGAATTTGATCTGATTCATTTAGAGCTAGAATACGTGTCTATACGTATTTCATACCACTGAAAAACGAACAGAAATGCTACAAGTATTCTTAAGCCAAAACATACTACTTTGAATACTTGCTTTTCTTGAATTGCAGATTTACAGTATTTCAACAAATTATGATGCCTAATATATAGTTGTGTAACTTGAATCACATATGACAATACCCTTTATGTAACATCTTGCCATCTTCAAAAACCACAAGTCTTTGAAACCAAGTCTTAGAAAAATCAGGCATACAGAGTTGGTAAATATATTGTACTTCTTAGCAAGGAATGTCAAGTTGCTCTCTCATTATCTGTACAGAGAACATCAATCCACAAACAGCTGCATTGGAATTAAAAAAATACGCATTTGTTTGAATTTATTAAAGGTGGACAGAGTGCACTCAAAATTAAAAGTGCACATTGCAAAAGAAAGGAATAAATGAAGAAAAAGTGCATTAGTGCATTATATATATGTATATGCTTACGTATATATATATAAATCTGCACAAAAGAAGCAAGACAATTCAGTATCCTCAATAGTTCAGTTATAAAGTAGGTATGTGGGGAAATAAATAATGAAGATTCTTAATACACTACAATACCAAAATTGTATTTTTTAGAACAGTTTAATTTATCATTCAAACAGATGTTTCTGAAACTCTTTTCAGGGGCTACTCCCGAATTGCTAATGCTTACGTCACATTCTTCTCTGAAATCTATTGAAAGAACTTACCCACCCTTTCAACTTCGAAGAGTTAGCACATTTGGGGGAAAATCTCTTGTTACTTTATTGTTGTTGATGTTTTCTTCACAGATTGTCCCACAGATACAGCATCAAAGAGATTGCAGAAATGTCCTGCTCAAGGGAAAAGTAAAACTTAATAAAATATTTCTTTATTTGAGGAAAACAGTTATTGACAGAGAAAAAAAGTGCATCCAATTATTTTGCAACTGGAGATGCTAATGGCGCAATTGAAAATGGACAATGGTAAAACTACAATCATCCTTTGTAGATGCACTAGTGGAGATCCACTCTGCATTACCTAAACATTTAATTTATGTCTACTGACATTCTGGGGCAGTCGGTGGATATAAATATGTGTCTCTTAGTATTTACAAAAGGAAACATTTTTACCTAAGATATGGCAATTAAATCAAGAAGAGAAATCTCCTCTTTTGATCTTCAAAGGTACTTTTCTCATTTCTTTAATTATAAAGAAATTCACACACTGTAGGCTTAATTCAGTCACTTTAGGATGGGTTGCTCATATCTTTTGAGATGGGTGTCAGCAATCAGGGCATATTACCAGTCCTCCAGCTGCTGAGAACAGTGGGTCCCCTAAAAATCTTGTTTAGTACCCAGTAGCCCCGTGGCACTGTCTTACATATTGTAATATTGTAAAGAGTTTCAAACGGTGCTTGACCTATGCATCATTATTTTTGAGCAAGTGAATCAATATCTTTAGGAATGTTAGGTCATTAGAATTTAAATATGAGTGTAAATTATGTGCCTTTATTAAGTCTATTGAAATTGTCGCTCAGTAAGTAACTAATAATTGGAATAAAAGTTCCTACTGTAAGTGAGCATTAAGTGAAAAAAATACAGGTGATATATGTATCTTCTAATTTAAATTAGCAATTTGATGGACCTTAGAGAAACTTACATATAATTTCATTTCATCTGATCTTAAGTCTGCCTGATTTTGTACATCAAAATCACCAAAGCACATTTTACAATGCATATAGTGCCAATCCACAATTTAACAGGCTTGCTTACATTTTTTTGCCAATGAAATATAACATTCTCTACCCTCTGTAACCCTTCCAGGACTGAGTTGTATTTTGGCATACTGAAACTCCCTTTCTTTCTCTTAGATTTTTTTCTGGAACCTTAACTTAAGTTGACAATGTTAAGCTATAGTAAACTTACCTCTTAACAGATGTAAATCTAACAGAAAATCCTATACATTATTGTACATACCCAAATGTAGCTAAGACAAAAAAAAGAAAAATCTTTCTCAGAGAGCTGGTAAGTGATGCTACAGATTTTATTCCATATAATATAATAGATACTTCACCCCAAGGCTCATTCAGATCAAGTTTTTTGTCTCAGTAATAACCTCTGTAATAAAGTCAGATCATATGGATATAGTGTAATTAGTCCTCACTTTATTTCACAAGTCAGATTTGTTTCAGGTATTCAAAAGTGTAGGCAAAGATGAACTCTATGGCCCTAAGGAAAGAAGGTAGAAAGGAATATTAAACAAGAGGCTTTGAGAAAAAAAACAGTGGGAGACTGAGAGTGTATAAAAGGGTCCACCGAGTTTCCAGGAGTACTTAGAAACTTTCAAAGATTTTGAAAAGCCGAAGGCTTTGCTTGTGTTTCTCTCTTTTTAGGATTATTTATTATTCTGTTTTAAGTATATTCTATGTTATAAGTTTTAGACACTGATCATTATCTCTAGGTTCCTTAGATTTTAGATGAAGTCAGTACTTGCCTCAGAAACATTGCAGTGTCCATTAATGTTAGACTGATACTGACAGAGATGAGACTGTTAGTTTTCTGTTAAATTAGCTTTATTCCAAGAGCATCATGTTTATCAAATAGTCAGTTTCCAGCCCACTGGCTTCTTCCTTAATGTCAAGGAAACTTGCAAGGCTGTAAGTATCATCAGAAATTCAATACAAGAATCAAAACAAGCAGCAGTATAGAATATTTCCTTTGTTTCCGGAAAAGAAAGCAAAAGTAAAAACATATAACAGGAAAAAAACCCCCTCGTTTATTTCTCCCCATTCTAACTTGTATTGAGAGATGTTGAAAGTATGTGAGTACTTAATATGAGTATTACAAGTATTTTTTGAGTACTTACTTTTCTGGACATGGATAATAGTGTGCTGAGTTTATACTAAATAATAATTAAATAATAATTAGTATATTGCTGACAATATTGTCTTCAATCAGTTAATATTTTTTAATTTTATTATTTTGTCCTGCTATTTATCCATGACAGAATCAGTGTCACATTGACATACTTTAAGAAGATGTTTTTATATACAAAATTACATACACAGTTGACCTTCTTATGGAAAGAAAATAATTACAAAAATGTCTGTTTGAAAATCTCTAGACTTGATCTAAGATTTCTAATAAAATATAAAACAGAAAAAAAAACCCCAACCAGAATTAAAACTTGAAATAAAAGGGATTAATACTGCTTTATGAAATCATTTCATATTTTCAATGAGTAAAGATCACAGGTAGGGTTCAGAAATTCAGATAGTAAATACTTACAGAAAAATCATTTTATCGGGACTAAAAACACCTGTAGAGTGCCTAGTCTATAGAGACTTCTTGAGCCTCTATCCTGTATGAAGAAATTTTTAAACATCACTGTATAATCCAATTTTTCTGTACCCTAGAAGACTGAACTGATCACCTGATTTACAGAGCCTGCATATTTCAAGGTAAAGGCTCAAACCAAACTGCAGTTCCTTTCTTCAAATGCTCCAGCAGTGACTTATTCTGAATATTCCAAATAATCATTAACTGTGGTCTAACAAAGCAAAAAAAATAAGAGAAGCAGAAAATATGTTGATGTGCTCTCAGCAGAGAAAGCTGACAGTGGAATGCTGTCATTTCCCTGTGATACTATCCTTTAGCAATCATTTGAATTTGTTTTTCAACTTCTTGGCCGTACTCTCCCTTGCTTTCCAACCCAGAAATGCTTGCTTCTGTCTGTGCCACTAGGCTCTCCTCAGTACACCGCTGGGCTTGGATGCCATCCAGTGAAGAGCTGCAGAGGTTTCTCATGCCCTACCAGGGGGGAATCAAGATCTAGTGCATATGCAATGTGTCATCCAGTTTTCTCAGAACTTGTAAAAGATCCAGCTGTGCTGTTAATTTGGTCAGGCCTCAGGCCTTCCACAGCGCATCAGTTTTACTTGATTTACATTCTAGAGCCTACATTAGATTTCTAGGAATCAATATGAGATAGATTCTTACCAAGGTCCTCACACTGAAATAAAAAAAGTAAGAGTCAAAAGAAATGTAATGGATATAACACATTATGTAAACATGTTTTCTGCATGTTTGGGAAAGAATTTTTCTTGTGATATATCTCTGCAAGAAGAAGGATCAGAGAGAAAATACTTGATTTTTCAACACTC
This sequence comes from Corvus kubaryi, assembly GCF_017639235.1. Taxonomy (NCBI): domain Eukaryota; kingdom Metazoa; phylum Chordata; class Aves; order Passeriformes; family Corvidae; genus Corvus; species Corvus kubaryi. The sequence continues at coordinate 12,784,721 of NW_024582073.1, forward strand.
ATATTTTTTTAATTTTTTTTAAAAAACATAGAAACAGGCAAAAACTGGCTATTTGGCTACTGGGGAATTATTTTTTAAATTACACTGAATATACAATACCATTAATTTTATCCTGTTATTTTAAAGTTACCATTTTTATACTGAAATAATTCTGTCAGTTGTTTCCACCTGGTTTTTTTCATATCTTGACAAAAACCACCTCCTTGAAAGCAAAACAAGTTAAAACAAGAAAATCTTAAAGCACAAAGGCAGTAAATTCAGATGGTCGCTGCAGAAAGTTTTTACTCAAATAGAAAATTACTAGGAGTGTTGCAGTAAAGTGAAATGACAAATCTTATGCATATACTGAAGGACAATATTTTCAAAAGTAAGAATGGAGTACAAGAATCCAAGTCCTTCAAAGGAAGAAGAAAAGAGCATTTTGTGAATTAAACAAATAAAGGAATGCTTACTTTTCCTTCAAATGGTTTCAGGGGGTCAATTTTTTTCTAAGAGGGATAACTGAAGAATTGAGAAATACCTAATTAAGATACTACTTATTGTGTCTTTTGAATATTAGGGAAAATTTCCTGTCTGACCATTCAGGAACCACTCTGGCAATCACAATCCCACCACCAGAGACTTTAACTTCTGGGACTGAAGTTCTAGATTGCTCCAGTGACCCGAGGGGACCCACTTGACTGCCTACACTCACCATATTCACGCAGTCAGACCAGGTTTTCCTACCAGCTCAACACCGGGTTTCCGATAGCAGAGTCTCAAGCCTTTGGTTCCTTTAAGTAGTTTTATCATGGTCCAGCAACAGAATAACATCTTGAGCTGGTGTTTCTGTGGAGGGACCCCAAACAAAGGAAACCCTGAGCTTTTATACCCTCGCAGTCTAAGCATGTGAGAGTCTGTTGGCTACTGCTTCTCTGAGTGTCTGGTCACCTGGCTGCTGCCACAAGTTCTCATGCTATTTGCTATGCAAAGATCAGTGCCAGTTCACAGGCTCTTGTCTCTGGTTCACACCACTCAGAGCTCAGCCTGCAACGGGCGCTGTAGCGCCACGCTGAGCTACCTGCACTAAATTCTTCACTAATTCTTCTTGCACTAATTCTTCAGCATATTTTGTTGGTAATTGGAATTAATAATCAAATGGAACAACTGAAAATCAGAGGGTTGGGGTTTATGTTTATGTACGCATGGATTTGGTCGCACCCCTCAAGGAATACTGCAGAAAGTGGATGTTGAGAATTTTTATTAAATTATTTGAGTATAGCACCTTGTGACACAGAATCACAAAATCACAGAATGCATCATGTTGGAAGGGATCACAGTGGATCATCTGGTCCAACCTCCCTACTCAAGGAGGGTCATGCTAGAGCACATGGCACAGGATTGTGTCCAGATGCTTCTTGAATATCTCCGGTGAGGGACACTCCAAAACCTCCCTGGGTGATCTGTTCCAGTGCATGGACACCTGGACAATAAAGAATTTCTTTCTCATATTCAGGTGAAACTTCTGGGTATCACTTTCTGCCCATTGTCCCTTGTGCTGTTGTTTGGCACCACTGAGCAGAGCCTGGCTCCATCCTCCTGACACCCTCCCTTCAGATACTGAAAGACATCGATGAGGTCCCCTCCAAGTCGTCTCTTCTCAAGGCTGAACTGGCCCAGCTCCCTCAGCCTGTCCTGGTAACGGAGATGCTCCAGTCCCTTCTATCACCTTTGTCACCCTCCTCTGGACCTGTTCCAGGAGCTCCATGTCTCTCTTGTACTGAGGAGCCCAGAATTGGACACAGCACTCCAGGTGCACCTCACCAGGGCTGAGTAGAGGAACAGGATCACCTCCCTCAACCTGTTGGCAGCGTTCTCCCTGATGGACCCCAGGGTACCACTGGCTCTCTTGGCCACAAGGGCACTGCTGGCTCATGGACACTTGATGTCCACCAGGACCCCCTGGTCTTTCTCTACAGAGCTGCTCTCCAGCAGGTCAGCCCCCAGCCTGTGCTGTTACATGGACATTTTTCTTCCCCAGGAGCAGGATCCTGTATCTGCCTTTGTTGAACTCCAGAGAGGTCTTCTCTCTCCATCTCTTTGACATCAAAATTCAACTATATTAAAATTTTAAAATAGTGAAAGGTTAACTGACTCCCTAAAGCTTCTAATGTATATTTTAAGTATATGAAATAGAGTTAGTCATGCCTATATGTACAATATTTACAGTCTCTCAATAACATAGATATGAGAAATAAAGTACATTTTTTATAAACATGTGAGAAGCAACTGGAAGAGACAACAAATCATAAGAGGAGGCATATTAAAAATATCGATAAGGTACTTGATCTTGACATTTAAGCACTTCTGCTTATGGCAAATGGCAAATTTACTACAGTTTTATAGGGCAAAAAGTCTTAAAAATGTTCCAAATATTTTTAGTTTACTACCAAAACAGTATGTTCCTTAAAAAATTAACAAATGTTTAAAAAGGATTTGTGAAAAGGTATAGATGGCATAATTATGTACGTTTCTGAAATTTTGAGTAGTCACTAGAACCAATACATTGGAGTTACCTTTCATTTTCTTTTGCAGTGACTGCATTTGTGGCTTTATTGTGCTTCAATATGGGCCTTTCTTACTGTCATCCACCAGCATCAAAATTGGATGTTTTAGTCATCACTTAACTACCCAGACATTCTGATTGAATCTGTAAAATAGTTTTGCTGGAATTTATGAAAAAAAAATCATACTTGTTTCATACAAATAAAGATGAGGTCACCAATTTTTATCTCCTGATGCATTTTTGAGGAGTGTCTTTAAGAAAATAGGAAGGCCAGATACAGTCTTTATCCAATTGGATCTGAACCCAAATTTCCTAAGGAACAGAACTGATTCTATTTCTGTTTCTCCAGCTGTTGATTTTTCCCTTGGGGCATAATTAGGGTTTCCATATGCCCAGTTCCTACTTCATGCCATATGTGTTTCCTTTATATCTATACTTGATATCTCAGCATTCCGATATTTAAAGAACCTTGAGCTCATTTGACAAAGTATCAAACAGGAGTAATATGATTAAAGGGGAACTTCAGTTTAAAATTTTCCAACTCGTAGCAGGAACCTAAATACTCAGTTCTCATTAAAGTTGTTGATAACTCTATATGCAAATGATTAGAAGCTAAAATTAAATTATATAAGATGAGAAACTTCCCTTTCCTTCTTTCATTCCCATCTCTGTTACTGGACTGGAAGTTCTACTATTTGTTCTATTCCTATATGAAGAACTGTAAGAGATTTTGAGGCCAAATACTTTACAGAAAGTTGTAAAGTCATCAAAAATACATTGTTGTGTTAAATCATAGTCTTTTTAACTAGAAAAATACTGAATACATCTATCCATAAATCAAAGTTCTCCATATGAATTCATGCTCAGGTAGTGATGGGCAAAATCTTGAAAAATAACCACTTAGTACCAACAATCATCAGGGCCATTGTGTTTCAAGAACCATATTTCTGAGAGTAAGTTTGGAAAACAAAGCATAAGGGCCATTTATTAATCAAAGAAACATATTTCTGAAAATAAGCCAGGAAAAATTGCTGATCACAAAACCTCTTACATTTTGATTCTATACTTCACGTTGAATTGACTATGTGGCATTATTTACTTTATTTACTACAGTTTCAGTGGAAATATGTGAATAATATCTATGAATGCATTCCCAAGTACTTATGAACTTACAGGCATTCTCACTTTCCACTCACTTCAGAAACCATCTCTGTTGTAGTAAGTACAAACTACCATCTCAGGATGATAAAGGAAATTTATGTCTCCTTTCTTCTGTTGTTTCAACAGAAGTATTTGGATGAAAAATAAATCATGTCGGAGGCCAAACTGTGGTCTGAATTCAAGTATTATCCCTGACTCCTTATACAGTAAAAAGACACCAAACTCAAGTACTTAAACCTCCTGTCAGCTGATGACATGGACGCAAGCATGAAGACACACAAATAGCCTACAGTTCTTTTGCTCTTGTTATGACTCAGTGAATCTCCTAGTTTTAGAAAAGAAAGGAGATACTGGATTTGTTTAGTATAGTTCCAATAAAAGACTTATACTACCTTCATAGTATCAGAATAAAATTGCCAAAACCCATGAGAATGCTAAATTTTTTGTATTAAGTGATCCATTTATATCCCCCTTCCATAGCTTCATACTGCTAAACAGTGACTTTAAAAAAATAAGCAGTATTTTTACCCACTTCATGCAATTATTGATGCAATTGATTTTATGCAGAAGGTGCTGAGATACTACATGAATGCATAAAGCCTCAGAGTATTTGGCAATTATGACCTGTCCCAAAGGATAATGCTGTGTCCTGAAATATGAGAAAGGCCAGTGCAAAATATTCACATCTCCTGAGAATTTAGGACTGTTCTCTCAGTGATGCACAACATATTGGAGTTTAAATGAGTTACAGCACTGATTCACTGCACATTAACGCAACTTAAGTTCCCTGAGGTTCTTTCTCCATATTTTGCAGAGTTCTGCAAAATGTGAACTGCCATTAAACAAAGGTCTTAGCTCTTCTGCTTCTAAAAAAGGTCTTAAATTCTGCAAATAAGTATACTTATACATTGTTTACTCTATTCCCAGGTGAGTAGGAATAACAATTCCAACAACAGTGAAGAGTTTACTTATTCATCTTAGTGTTGTACTGATGACAAAGCCAAGTATCACGCAGTTGAAAGCTAGCATTACAAGCATATATTTCCAGAGGAAGTTAAATAAAACAGAAGATGCTATTAACTTATAATATAGTTCACATTATGAGAACAAGTTTGTCTTAGTATCTTTCAGAAGGCTTATAATATTCTGTCAGTGTTTTAGAATCATAGAACTATAGAATTATAGAATGGTTTGGGTTGGAAGGGGCCAACCATCTAATTCCCACCCCTGGGACATAGGCGGACACCCTCCACTACATCAGGTTGCCACATCCAGCCTGGCTACGAAAACTTCCAGGGACGGGGCATCCACAGCTTCTCTAGGCAACATATTCCAGTGCCTCACCACCCTCACAGTGAAGAATTCCTTCTTTAAATCTAATCTATACCTACTTTCTTTCAGTTTAAAACCATTCCCCCTCATTCTATCACTACATGCCCATGTCAATGTCCATGTCAGTACCTTTAGGTAGTGACAGGCTCCTGTACTTCCTCTGCCAGTTCCCACAGGACCCACAGATGTGTCTCATCAGGTCCCATGGGCTCATGCATCCTTGGGTTCTTTATGTGGTCTCAGACCTGATCTTATTCTACAGTGGGTAGTTCTTCATTCTCCCAGGCCCTGCCTTTGCCTCCTGCAACTTGGGCAGTATCGCTGGAACACTTGCCCAAAGCAAAAGAGCTATTCAGTCTCTCAGTCTTCTCCATATCCCAGGTAATTGGGTCTCCCATTTCCTTCTGGGAGGGCCCTGTGAGAGACTGGAAGGATTGCTGGCTTGAAACCTTTTGGGTGTATGTGGGGGAAAGGGGCAGGTTGGGCATTGCCCTGGTGAGGTGATGCCCTGCTCTGCACACCACACCACCTGCGGCCTGTAATAGAATGGACTCCGAACTATATAGTATACAAGGGGGGAATACAAATTTCCAACAAGGCATTAGGAAGACAGGAGCACCAAGTCAGTGCTGGTGAGGGTGCTTTACTTATTGTTCACATCAAAATACGATGGCTTTACTATTATTGTTTCTTAAATAAATTATGTCTGGTTTTGGCTGCTGCAGCCGTTTCATTTTTTCTTTCTCTATCTGGTTTTACACCATTTCTTCTGGTAAAAGTCAAAACTGACCACTGATTAGAAGGGAGGAGAGGCTTCCTGAGCTGGGAAGAGTTTGGAAAGGAAGAACCTAAAGAAACAAGGAAGAAAATAGGATGTGAGCTCATGATGTTTTGTTCACTGAAAAACAGATCACCTGCATATTTAAGCATGTTGATCATTGTTGCTGACAGTATGCAGGAGAAAGATTAGCCATGTGTAATTATGATTTGACTGCAGAATTAACTTATTATTTAAATGATGTAGTTCTCTGTGGGGTATGCCCAGCCACTGCCCTGGAGGGACGACTGCTGAGATAAGGAGATTGAGCACTCTCACAGCAGGACTCCCTGGAAAGGCAACCACTTCGTGGCCATGGCGAGGAAAGGCAGACCCACAATCCTTTGGGATACCCTATGCAGATCATTCTGTAACCCATTGGTCTGTCCCAGACCCTCTGTAATCCATTGGTCCCCTACTGATCCCCTGTATCCCTATAAAGGCAAGCTCCCTCGGGCCCCTCGAGAGAGAGCTCGTCCCTGGCTCCCCCCTTTGCCGGAGGGGACCAACAATAAAGCTGCCTTCGTGCGGAACCAGCCACACGGGCCTTCTCGTCTCTCTCTCTGGTCTGGCTTGGCCTGGAAGCTGCCCTGCAGAGCTGAGCTGAAACCACGAGCTGATAATCACGAAAGAGCTGACAGCCTCTGCAAGGGCCCCTCTGCCAGCAGCTGAGAGGAAGACACCGGACCTCGGAAAGGCGATTCCTTTCGGGACCATCTCCCTGGACCGGTCATCTCTTCCTGGGTCACAGCCTCAGACCCCATCACCAGCTGTAATAACTAATGATTATCAGCTCGTGGTTTTAGCTCAGCTCTGCAGGGCAGCTTCCAGGCCAAGCCAGACCAGAGAGAGAGACGAGAAGGCCCGTGTGGCTGGTTCCGCACGAAGGCAGCTTTATTGTGGGTCCCCTCCGGCAAAGGGGGGAGCCAGGGACGAGCTCTCTCTCGAGGGGCCCGAGGGAGCTTGCCTTTATAGGGATACAGGGGATCAGTAGGGGACCAATGGATTACAGAGGGTCTGGGACAGACCAATGGGTTACAGAATGATCTGCATAGGGTATCCCAAAGGATTGTGGGTCTGCCTTTCCTCGCCATGGCCACGAAGTGGTTGCCTTTCCAGGGAGTCCTGCTGTGAGAGTGCTCAATCTCCTTATCTCAGCAGTCGTCCCTCCAGGGCAGTGGCTGGGCATACCCCACAGTTCTCTACAGAAGCTTATGGGGTAAGTGGTGTCTTTTGTTACATTTGATGGGAAGCAGGAGAGAACTGTTGTAAGCTAATACCGCTTGAAGGATGAATAGAGATAATGATTTTATTCAGTTCAAGTCTTTGATCAAAATATAAGTAGAACATCTACCCCTATAATGTACTTTTGAGGGTGATGCGTAATGGTATTTCTTCACTGATACTTTAGATAATTCATCTCACATGTATTTCTGGGTCATGCAGTGTACTCGCAGCTGCTTCTGGTGGTCTTATGAAGACTTGGTACTTTAAATTCAAGGTCTAATGACCAAACCAGCTTCTAAAAATGTGTGATTATTCCAACTTGTGGAGAGATACTAGGGAATGTCCAGCTGCTTTGGGGCTTGTTAAAGTCACTGGTGCTCACACAGCCTGAATTTGCAAGATTTTATGCATTCCGTTTACAAGAAAACATTCTGATTTCAGGTGGAGCTAATTTGCTCGTCAAAGTAGCACAATTATGAGTTTTACTCATTTGAGATTATTATCATGAAGTTTCCTTCCACTTCAGAAAGGTTTAATAAAGTAAATAATAGTTTGAGAAACCCAAGCCTTTAGAATATAATATCAGAATTATCTCAAAAGTGTGAATACTTATAGACTAGTGAAAAAAATTAGAAAAAATTAGACAGTCTCTGGGTTTAAAACAAAAAACCAAACAGGAAAAACACTGAAACCCAAAACTTGACTATCAGTGCCCTCACAATCAGCTCCCTCTCCCTTGGGAGCTGTGCACAGAAAATGTGCAGTGAAGAGTGAAACTAGCACAATAAAAAGCAATATTAAAAAATCCTGCATAACCGAATACCAGTGTTTTGATTTCTTTCATGTGCATCTTGTGTGCAGTATGACAAGGTAAATGTTTTAACATACCTAAAGTTTCTTTGTAAGAAGAAAGACTCAAAGTATTTGAGAGCAGAAAGATTTGAAGCATATTTGATTCCAGATAGACTAAAGCTGAAACATTTAGTGGTTATGCTAGTGAGAAAATTAAATTCACACCCCAATGTATGAATTCCTTTAGTTTCTTCAAAATAGGCTTTGAGATCTGCTACTATCTACTGATTTGTTATGCTGCTCTTCATAGCTATTTCCAGAACACAAATCCATGCCTTTCCAGGCCTGACAATGTTTGAGTCTTAAGAGCTATGAAAAGGTAAAAAATACAGAGATACATAGGTATAGACACAGCCGTTTTGTTCCCCCAGCTGTATCTATAAAGCAGAGTTAAACTAACAGTGAAATTTGCATTTTATTTTAAGAATGTACACTTTGATAAAGGCTGACTGTTAGCATCAATGCCATGGAACAATGCTGATACAGGTGCTTATATTTTTTGCTTTTCTCCAGGAAAAGGAATACAGGCTGATTTAAAAACTGGAAGAGAGAAAGAAATTGAAGCTTTGCATTTATTTGTAAAATATATATTTTCTACATTAAATTACTGGATTGTTCTATATTTTTTCCCTTTGTTTAAATTGTATATGCTTACCAATCATGGCAGAAATGAGTGATTTTTAGCAGGCTAATAGTCTCATGGTTAAAATATTTGGATGAGTTGAGTAGATCCCACAAACTTGGTGAGAAATACCAGGTGGGAATGCACTGGGATGGGATACAGCAGCCTTATACCTATAGTATATACAAATACTTACAGTGGAAGTTCATATCTCTGAAAGTGCTAAGGTTTTTGTATCATTTTGTCTTTGTCTAAGAATGTAGCATGAGAGACCCATACATTAGTATGCTGCACAAAAATTATGTTTTACTGGAAATCAATACTGTTTAAAGCAGAGTGGGTTTGGCCATCAGTAGGTAATAAAAAAAGTGTTATGTAGTCTATTCAAAAATAAAGAAGGTTTTATCTTATGAAATTAAGATACTAAGATGTATTTTCTATTTTTCATGTATAGTTTTTGAGTACATTGAGTTATTGTTAGCAGCACTAAAATAGTACATTAATTGAGTATTTTGAATGTGAAGTAGAATATCTGAAATTGAATCAAGGACTGCTTAAAAGTCAGACAGAACTGATAGGAAGAAATAAACCAAGTCATTGAAATGTTACAAGCTACAAAGGTAACTTGGATAAAGCTGAGCAAGGATTCAGGAAGAAATGGTAGAGTACATTGAGGTAGGAGCAGAATTTGTGATATTTAGCAATCCACTGCATTTCAGAGCGTGAATTCAGTAAGAGCACTTTGGTTCTTTATCATATCCTTTTTGTGAAACTCACATGAGAGCAGTATTTTGGGAAGAGATTGCAGTGTTTGAAGTGAAACATAATAAATAGTATTACATTAGGGAAAACAGTGCCGAAGATCACAGAATACAGACCATATTCAGCAAATACTACCTACTTCAGTAGTTGTGTCTAAAGAGACTGCTTATTGGTAGCCTTGATTTATCATCTTAAGTTTCTTTTACTTTAAAATCTTGAGAATCACACTGGCAGTTTAAGCTTTATACCTATGTTCATGCTTGGATATGTAAGAATCAACTATTTGTTGGGGGGTTTTATTCATAAACACCTCTCATCTGTGCTTTTAAAACCTTATTACCCAGGAACACAATATCTATTACTAAACATGCTACTTTAGCCCTCTCTTCAACTCTGTCATACATCCCAATAAGATAAACATCTAGCATTTCTTCCACTTGTTGACTGCAAACATGCAATACCAAAGCAATTCAAGCAAAATGCAGAAGGGCAAGGAAGTTTGCAGAGCATTGAGAAGGACCAGGCACAATTCAGTTAGGAAAATGTGCTTTTTGATGACAAAAATTACCTTGAAGAACAGTGATATGTTGTATACGTGTTGTTTCCAAAGGTAGGCTGGGGGTTAAAAAATTTACTTAACAAAACATGTGGATGACAGTTACTATTACTTTTTTAATGAAGGTTTAAAAAAAAAAATTATGATCGGCCTTGCTGTATCTAATCAAATATTTCTTTCCCATCCTTAATCATGCTTAGTCTACTTACAAATAAGTCAGCTCTGCATCAATGCGCACTGCTCGCACTGGAAATTTTGCATGATTATTCTTGGGTAGGCAGTTGTAGTTGGAATAATGAACTCTGAAGATGGTCTTGTTTGAAAAACTTGGATACTTTTATGTTAGTTTTTCTTAATGCATATATATTATTTATATATAAAGATATTTTTTTCTTTTAAATCTCCAGGATAAGCATACAGAAAATTTAAAAAAGTATTATAAACCTCACAGAGACTGCACGAGAACTGACTATGGTAAAGGTGAAATCACTGGTTTTACATAAGATCAGCAGATTGCTCTAGCAAAACTCACTACTGTGCAAGCAGCCCCATCAAGAAGGGCACAGGAAAGGTTGGTAGAAACTCTGTACAGAATTTAGATTAGCTACTTTAGTGTACTAATATAAGTTTTAATATCTTCCTTAATAATAAAATTCATTTATATCCCAGACGTCAGGTTATTGGTCTCTTGGCCCCTTCAAGGAAGTAATTGAGCACCTGTATTGGGACAATGGGAATTGAGGAGTTCTGATTAGTTTTCTCTAGTTATAAATTATTTATCACCTCATTCTATTTTCCTCTTACACCTATTGGGACGTTTTCACAGTCTTGTTGCATAATAAGAAAGTGAACATCAGGATTCTATTTGCTATGGTTCACCCTCATGAGCCATTTAGCATTTTGTAATTCCACAGAAAAAGCTATCAGATCAGCGGAAATGAAGTGAGAGTTCTATAGATGTTTTCTGTTATATGATTTCTTTTTTAAAAAGGTAGTGACTGACTCATTTAAAAATGAGAGAATTGGCTAACAAATCTTAACCTGTGATGTTATATAGGACATCTACTGATGAAAGAGCAAATATCTGTCCTACTCCCAAAATACATACATCATAAAATACATACAAAATGCTTATATTTATTCATGTTGAAAGTGAACACCATGTTTTAACATACCTTAATACATTTAAAGTGCACTTTCGCATTTTCCATTTTTGAAAATGGCTTTCTTAGAGTGGAGTGTTATAAAACAATAATCTTTAAACTCATGTGATTTTTCACACGCACTTCCTTCTGTACATCTTAAAGGAATAGACCACAGTTTCTTTCCTACCATCTGCAAGTGAGACAAGATGGTGACATAAAATTTGTGAGTAAACATTTAGTCATATGAAGAGAAGATAGACCCTTGTACTCATTGACTCTGGTCCATCAGTTTGGACTAGGAACTGTGGACTAGTGCCTTCTCAGGCCTCTTATTTATCACATAAAATCCAGTAACACAAAATATGGTGTCATATATTTGGGTTTGCATATGAGAGATCACACAAAAAGCAAAATATCTATAACCAAGACCTTGTTAGTTGGAAAAGACTCAGTGGCTGTAACACTTTTTCACAGCATGGCTATGATCTGTCACTCTGCTATAGTTAAAGGCCAATACAATAGCATTTAGTTTACTAAAAGACTAAGTGGAGTTGTGAAGAGATCATAAGCTGAATACTGTGTATGGTTGTAAGAGTTCATGTTGCAGAAGGATGTAATTAATATGACCAAGAGGAAAGAAGTGGTAAATATCATCAACAAGGCCTACTTCTGAGAAGAGGCTCATCTGGCCTTTCAAGTTCCAGGCTCTACAGCAGCCTTCCAAGGTGGGAAAGACACCAAATTCCCTGTAACTGCAAGTTCCAAGGTGTGGGATGAACACCTATGGTAGCAGACAACTTGATCCAGGAGCCCTCTTAGCTCAATCTTCCTGTGTTCATTTAGCATTATTCTTATGAATTGCCATTGTTGCATACCTGGAATACTGGATATGCCTAACTTCCTCACGTGGGTTCCTGTCTGCTGGACTCAGCCCCTCCTTGTGTTACCTGGAGAAAGTGACTGGTTTCCCCCAAAGCACAGACTTGTTTGAGACCAAAGAAAGGCAGTTTAGCTTCATCTTGTGTCATGTAATTCCAGTACTATTTAGAAAAAAAAAACCCAAATAAACTTTAATTCTGCAAGCTGTGAAGTCAGTTGGAAAACTTACAATGACCTTAATAATTAGGCCAGGCTGTGGCACAATCTCACATAGTAATTATTACTCTAGTTTAAGGGTGGCAGGGACTCCTCATAGATTAAAGTTTCATCTAAAGAGAGTATATGAATGACAGTAAGTTCCTCACCTCCTGAAGAGACAATGCCTCCCTGAGGCCTCACCCCTCACTTCTTAATGGGTCTTTTATCATAGTAATTGTAGGAGGCAGTATAGAACATGTTGACATCCATTTGGCTTATTATAACTAATTTGAATAATTTGTTGCTTTGAACAAAAATTTCCTCTTCTGTATTGTCAATGATATGATATATATTCAGGGAAAATAATAAATTTCTTGTTAAGAAGTTACTAAATCCAGTTTTATGGACAAAGACTGGGCGGAAAGCACTGATGATGTGTGATGTATTCAGTAGCTGATCACTAGAAAAAAGAAAACAAATTGAATAATTCTACACCTAATTTAATTTGTCAGAACACGTTAATCATATAGGGCCAATGCTGCCCTCAGACTAATAAATTAATTTTCAGTGGTATAATAGGAATTGTGATCAAATGTCTGAAGGCAAAATTAAACCCCCAATTTGGATATTTCCTGAACCTGAGTAGTTGTTTGACTGTCCTATTATTTCCATTATTCTATGGGAAAATAATTATTTTTGGTGGATTGCATAAGGAACAATCTCATTTGTTTTGCAGAAAGAACAGACACACAATTTGCAACTTTAAAAGGCAGCTCTTCAGAGGGAAAACAGCGGGTCAAGTCTTCACTTAAGGCACTGCAATACAGCCAGGTAGATGAAACCTCACACAATATTTTTCAGTACTCCTGTTTTTCATTTCATCAAATTCAGGTTTATGATCTAATAAAATTCCAGGAAGGAACTGTAAATTCTCAAAGTACAGGAGATTCAGGTAATTTCTAAAGAACAAGCCAGAAAATACTTAGTTTTAAGAACTTACTCAATACTATTACTATATCCAAAAAGGTCAATGTGCATCCACTTTATAGACTGGAGTCACAAAATCCTTCTGGAAGGAAGAATGTTGAATAACAGAGATATTTAATTAAGAAATATTGTATTAACTGTGAAATGAACATACTTGAAGATTGATGAAATTAAAGTATTATCTATATATTTATATTAATGATTTATTCAAAGTGTTTAGATAATGCTAGTCCTTATTCTGACACTAAAAGTGAACTTAGCACTCATATGGAATCGAAAGATAGTTGAGAAATGCTGTTGAAAGATATACTCCACTATCTGTTGCGGGGCGTTCTTTTTTTTTTTGATGCAACTAAAATTTAGATTGTGGACATTTTGAAAATAAAAGGGAGTAGGTTTGTATACTGAGTAAGGTTCAAAACAAATTGTTTAAATTGATTGATTCCTAAATAATATAGTCACATTAAATATTCTACTCACTTTTTTTTTTTGTCACAGATGGTAATTGAGCCCCGTTAGACCAGAGGAACAACCTCTTTTTTTATACATTTTGTTTTTAAACTAACCAGCCAAGAAAGAAAATGCATTTCTTTTCCATTCTTATCCAAATTTGACTGCTTCCAATACTGAACGAGTTTCTTACTGCAATTGGAGACCATGTCAAACTGTCTGGAGCGCCTTGGGAAAAAAAGTGGTTCTTAAGGAAATCCAAAACCTCTCATAAAAAAGATACACACATAATAATTTCTGTTCTAGAATGAAATGCATTATCCTGAATCGTGTTCACAAGCATAAACTGAGCCATTACTATGGCTCACATGGTATGGCACTGAGATTTATGATTGCCACTTAGACAACTTTCCAGTCCTGTGTAGATGAGGTCCCTCTTATACCTGCAATCAGATCAGGATCAATTATGACCCCTTTTTGTTCTTTCCATTCAAAGGAAACAAAGGTGAACAAAAATGCTTTTCAAGATATTGCCAACATTTTAATTTCTTGTTTCCCAATTTTAAAGACAAACCTCTTGCTATTTTCTGCACATTTTGGATTTGTTTCATTGGCTTTTTATAACTCTAACACTTCACTTCAACCATTAAACTGATAAATGAAAAACTCCTTCAGAAGTTCTCTTCAGCCTCATCCACTGCATCCTGAAATTAGAGTGGACCTGAGTCATCCAGTGGTGAGGACAATACTGGCAGAGAACTGATTCATCAATACATTCATTTCATCTGTCAAATCATTCTGTAATATATTGGGTGGTCTCAAAGATCTCAGAGGTCTTTTCCAACATATATGAATCTGTGATTCTCTGATTCTGTGATATGAACATGCTGCTACATTTAAAAACTGCATGTCCATAAAGCATGTTAGTAGATTCATGGTTCACATACAATTCCAACTCTAGGTAAAGAAGACAAGAATCTAGTTCTAAAACTCTCATGTGGATTTTGTTTTATTTATTTTTACTTATTTTTACCCTATTCTTCTAGTCTGACATATTTCAGATAAAAAGTGTAGACTGAATCAAATTTCTTTCACTGGTTTCCTTTGTGCAGACTGTAATTATGTGGACCATCCCTAGAAATACTTTTTTCCAAAGGATTGCCCTGAGAATTACTTCCAGTGTTATGGCTATTACTCCAAGTAGCAAACACTCTACGTAGAAGGAGACTTCTTAGATTCAAATTGCTTATTTCTCAGACTGCGCTATAAAAAATCATGAAAAGAATTTTTTATAAAAGCATTCTACTCTTCATAAAAAACATATTAAACAGCAATTAAAAATCTGGTATCCCTCTATGCCCTCAGAGACCAGATGAATAGGATCACTAGAGAAATACTAGACACTTTACTAGCATCATATTTTAATTAACATTGATTAAAACAACACTTTATATAAACCAAAAAATTATTACCCTCACAGGATACAGTAAAAAATAAATTTCAAAATAAATTGTTGCATTACAATAGCTATGAAAAATAACAATAGTCGATCATTGTATTGGGCAGTGTTAACAAATTCCCTTTATCTGCTTACTGATGACTTCTTGCTCTGTTCTTCATGATTCATTTGGTTTTTTCTGTGACTTCTTATCCTAAATAAGGTAAGTTTTGGGATTACGTTACAACTTGACCCAAAGACTTCAGTATAAATTTGGGTTTGTTCCCTCATTTAGGTCTCTGCTATGAGTATACATTGAAGTAGTAGTGAATGAGGAAAAAGCTATGGTTAAGGATGGTTGCTTAGATAATAATTTGATGTGCAATTTTTCTTCTCTCTTTAGATAAAATTATTTTGTTTTCAAACAGTATATTCATAACAATTGTTCTATTTAAATTTAGCTGGTGAAGTTAACAATTAAAAAATGGTAATGAAGAGCTGAACATTGAAATATTTCAACTTTTGATTTTGAAATAATGTTTCATTTCAAATTTTTTCCAAAATTAAATTATCAATATAAATATTAAAATAAAATAGACAAAAAAGTTTAAGCACTAACAAAAAATGAGTGATTTCAGATAACATTTTATTTGGAAGAGTGATCCAGAAATTCTAATGAATGTCTACATTTGTGTTTTAGTTCACATCATGAGTGTACCTTCAAAGCAACTTTCCTTAGCACTCCAATGTTAAGCAGCATGCACTGCTTAACATTGTATAAGGGGTCTTGTGGCACTCACACTGAAACCCTTCCAATGACCCTAGGTCAGAAGGTAAATACTAGGAGTGTGCCTGATGTACCACAAAACCTAATAAGCATTTGAACCACAGATACATTGCAAAGCAAACTCCCAAAAATGGTGTAAATATTGTACACCCAGTACCCTGAAGGTGCATGTTCTAGTGACACACTTTTTGCTAATGCAGACACCAGCTTTGAGCTCTTAAGACAATGAAATGGAAGGAGAGCAAATGCAAGTGATATCTAAACAAAGGTTGGAGAGAAATTCTATCCAGAGGCTGACTCTTTCTCCCTCCCCAAAAATATTGGCCATTCATGGAAATGGTAATTTATGGAAGAAAATAATGGAAGAAAAAAACATAACGCTAGGTCCAGAATGAATATTCCTCAAAAAGAGGAGATAAAAATGATCCCTGAGAAGATAGCCAGTGGAATATGCCCAAATTCAACATACATGGGATAGGTAACATGAGTTTTGGAATAACCTCCTTTTTTTGGACTGAAAATTGCAATCTATTTAAACAAAGGGCAGGAGTCACTCAAAATATGTAGAAAATGCTATAATGTGAGCAAATAAAAAAACCACAAAAATACCCAAATCACCTTAATATGTGTTGCTCTTAGAAAAACAGCTGAGAACTGATTTTGTTGTGCTCTGTTAAGTAGGTACAGAGGAAGAAAATACATATCATTACAGGGCTGTGTAATCTGGAGGGGTAAGGCATGCTAAAAAATTATGTATTGAAGTAAACATGTAACTATATTCAGATAAGAAATAAAACACACTGGTTTAAGAGTATGTCTAATTAACTACTGGAACAAATTATTAGAGGCGTGGAAGATTTTCTGTCTCCTTGTATCTATAAAATACAACTTTTAAATGCTCCACTGTGTTGTCCTTTGGGATGATTGATGCCTCTTTCCTATACTTTGTCAAAACTGTGAACTATTTTGTCTCATTTCAGTATAAATAGACCACGTATGCTGTGTGAAACTTGGTGAACAAATTCAGTACATTCTTAGGCAATTCTTTTCAACTTTAAATTTGCCTGTATATGTCTAGTTTTACCCTCAGTAGGAGTTTTTCTAAAATTTATTTAAAAATAAATAATTCTGTACAGCTTTTTATGAGATATGTAACTATGGAACTAAAAAAAAAGGGAGTATCAGAAACACAGTTTAAGCCTTAAGATTTGTTGGCTTGTGTGGACAAAAACTCTTGAGCTTTCTACATTGATGAAGTGGGAAGATTAAACATATGTTTTAATTGCTACCATATTTATTTGCATATGCTGCCTTCTAGATGATCATATGGTCCTTTTACCTTTTGGCAAGATGACATATTCCAAAGAAATACTACAATGTGATCAAAGTTTGTAAAGTGTAACTATCCCATATTATGCTTTGTTCATCTGTTTATTGTATAGAACTGCAAAAATGATTCACAGATACTTAAATACATTGCCATTCGTTTTCCAGTGATGTCAGTTCAGGCATGCTCATATGGATTCTATAGTATGTCAAGCCCCAGATTTAGAAAAGAAACGGGATCCTTTGAAACAGTACTTTGTCTCCAGAATATAGACTAACCAGTATCTTTAGACATGTGCCTTTAGTAAGAAAATCACTTTCCAAGACTTCTGGCTTTAAATTAACAAAGAGACTGGGAATGGTAAAGTAGCACCCAAGACAACTGGAAGGAGCCAACTAACTCTTGTGCTTTCAGCTTCGACAGGGAATGAAGAGAACTAATTCAGTCTGGCCTTAGCAGATGGACATGCTCCCTGGTTATCCGTGCATTTAAACGTAACAATAGCTCTTTTAATAAATTACACTATGTTCTCAGCGATGAGTTCAATTCACACAAGACAGTGAGTATTGCATTTGCCAAGTAAAATGAACAATTCATATTTTCATGTTTCAGTTTGATTTGCTTTTGTATAAATGAGAAAATTAAAATAGCCTTTCTGAGGAAATCCTCTGTGTCTCTTTTCTATTATTATATCTTCCTGAAAAAGGGCAATTGCACTGGATAATAAAACACAATCCTACGTAGAACATAAGGGAAAAAAATACTCGGGCTCACTTTTTATATAGATTGGTTTGTCAGTAGATCAAAACCATAACATAATGACTGCAGTAGCCCAGATCAAGGATTCATTTAGCCCACCACTGTCTGTTAGGTAACCATTTGATGTTCTCTTGTTCCAGAGGAGACTGTGAAGGGCTAGTGCCATTTACTTGTTCCTTGGCACTCAGAAAATAACAGAAATCTGTCCTGCTCCCTGCTATCACTGTTGTAACATTAAGAGCATGGGTCTTTGTTTGGTGGTGTGGGTTGCCTCCCTCCACATGACAGTCCCATGTTACTACTTTTATCAACCTTCTATCAGTCTTTTCAAGTTTTTTGTTACCTTTTTTTTTTAGTCTTTGAACAATAATCATGTTTACACAGAAATATAAAGATATTTTCTATTTTATTTTCTATTCTACTACTAATAAATTGTAAAATCTGGGGCCCTTTTTTTTTTTTTTTGCTTTTGAGACAACAATCTCACTGTACTATCATAACAGCAAGACTTCACTTCTGAAAACTCTGTTAAGAGTTCATCAAGTTAGGTAAAAACAAGAATATGAGTTGCTATGGTTGAGGGTTTGTGGTGAAATGTTCAATCAAACTAAATATAGATTATTCACTAAGGTTCCTGCACACAGTCAACAGAGAAAGCCTATTTCAGAGATGATTCAGATCAGAAGCCTGAATAGGCTGCCTTTTTTTTCCTAGCAGTATGATTGCTTAATACACAAGCTGGCTTAATAATGGGGCTGCCTGAGGCTGTCTTATTTTTAAGGAATGATAATTTACCAAACATATTTTGTTGAAACAGAATCCTATGGAATGAATGAGCAATGAAGCCCCAGCCACATAATTAACTTCTTTTGAACATTTTGTCTAGATACTGTTACTAATATGTAGATGTAGTTCTACTGGTTCTGAAGGACAGGAAGCTTTCTCATTCACATGGCTGCCTGAGGAATGGATTGTTCAGGTGACATGATGCAGCTCTGCAGAGGGCTTTCAAGCCCTCATCAGAGCTGGATTGAGCCCAGTCTGAACCACAGTGTCAATTTGTTACTTTTGTCATGTAGTGTCATGTGTCAGTAATGTGTTGCATCAAGCAACTTACTTCGTAGCTGAGAAAAGGGATATTCTGAAATCTATTATTTGTTATTCTCAGCTTCTGCTATGAAAATAAATTGTCTCAGCTAAGTGGGAAACAAAACATAAAACAGCTCTGGTAATGTTCATTGTTGGAAGGTTTAAAAGCTATCTAACCTCTACTGTCAATAAAAATATGGATCAATATTCTGGAGAACCTGGGCATGAGGCAACAGCTTGATGCTGTAGCAGATTTGAAAATTCATAAAGCTACCTTGTTGCTTATGGATTCAGCTAATGACCTCTCTCTTTGGTTTCTTCTGGGGTATTTTTGTTATGTTTTATTTTGGTTTTCAGTATTATTCAAATTACTATGCCTTAAAAAAAAATAAGAAATCTGAAATAAAAGTAATCTTCAGAAGATGTTGATTTAAAAAATAAACGTGGCAATGAGCAGCCAGAACTCTATCACTGGAGTGGTACAAAATAATGCAAATTTTCATGTGCTCTGTTTTAGCAACCAGACTATGCATTTAAATGCATTAGACCAGAACAGACAATGATAAATGAACATAATTTTACCTTTACATACTAATTTCCAAAAGAACAGCACAACAAATAATGGCCTTAGTGACAACAATATTACATAGATTTTGCTTAGGGGAAGAAAATCTTAGCTGTGCCTTGAACAACATTTGTTTCAGTTCTTTTTAGGTGATCACAATAGCATTATGCCACAAAGAGAGTGGTCTCTCACTGTCAATAAAACAGAACCTGAAATTGCAGCTAAGGGGGGGGGGGGGGCGCCGATTCTATGATAAAATAGCACACTTTTGATAATACTTGGAAGTGATTATTATATTCTTTTCTTCATCACTGCCACAAATTTGCTTTATAAGTGTGGTTTTGTTCTGGAAACATTTTTATCAATAGCAAATTTCTCATACACCCATCGAAGATAAAAAAATGCATAGACTACTTTAAAAAAATATTTTTCCTAAGGTCAACTACAGTTAGAAATGAATGTGCATTCTGCTTCTGATTCTTCTCTCTGTAATAATTCAGAGTAAATGATAATGTATTATGCTGTAAGTCCATAACCTTAGAAAATAAGAGCCCAGTTGGTGCTTGACTTACAAGAACAAAACAAGCTTACAGAGCACAGGTCTATGTTGTTTGGCAAGTAGTCAATAAAACTGTACCTTATGAATTTCTTTCCTAAAGGTTCTAATCAAAACAATTTATTTCAGGCATGTAAACTCTGCTGTTCAGACTTCAGCTACTGTCAGTGTACGATATCAGCATCCGCAGGAGCTTCAACCACGTTAAACCGGGTCCCAGAGCTCCCCCATCTGTCTCAGTAACAGACAGATTTCCTGCTAGATCAATGTAGTGTGTCAGCTGTGGTAAAAGAGATGTGGCTTTTTTCCAGCTTTTACAATAGCTACTTGAACAACTGAAATCTTCCCCATTCCAAGTACTATATTTCAGAGAGTTATACAAAGGAAAATAATTAAAAGCATTATTCCATGTGAGTAAACTATGATGAGGAAGGAATGCAAATTAAAAGCCCAACTATACATAAGGAAATTGGACAGAAAATTGTAGGCAAATATTTAGCAAATTAGAAATCCTTAAAGTGAATGTATGCAGTCATGGGGAATTGCTTTTCACTGTTAATCTGTTGCTGGGACGTCTCTGAACTATGTTTATTTAGGGCTGAAACAAAGCGTATAAACATGTATAAGTTGGCTATTTTGCTTGAACCTTATGGTCATTTTATTTTTGAACATTAACGGAATACTTTTTTCCATGCTAGAGATAAGGCTCTGGTGGCATATATCATAAATTTACTTATCACTGAAGTTACATTTTGATGCAGCTTCCTTGATAAAACTAGCAAGCAGATCCCAGTCTCAGCCACTTTTTAAAAAAAAAAAGTATATATATCCTGTTTTTCTGAAGCCCCCCTAAAGGAAACATACTCAAAGAAAATGAAGAGTCTCCTATTTTAGATTCTTGTTGTGCAAACACAGTGGATTTCCACCTGTCCTGTCACACTGTCAAGCTTCAGAGGATGATATCAATTCTCTAAATGAGTTCAGTTCTGATTTCTCCCAGATTAACAGCAAATATCTTTCAGGTGAGATAACTTTTATTAGAGATTAAAGGGAAAAACAAACTAAGTAAAACAAAGTACATGCGGAAGAACATCTAATATATGGCTTTTGATATCACCAACTGTGTCAGCCTAGCTCCTAACTCATGGCTCTGCTCTTCCAACAGGGCTCACTTCACTCTTAAAGGGGTAGTCAAAAAAATAAAATAGCCTCACTCCTCTTACATATTGACTGACCTTTTCCAGTTAATCTCCTGCCAAGTAATAAAGAACCTTATTATTTGTTGGACACCAATTGTTGTCATGGGAACACGGTAGCTTGTAAAAAAGATTTTTAAATAGTTAAACAGTTATGTGGTAGACCTAAAAATAACACTACTAACCAAATTATTCAGTTTTTTTATGCTTTGTGCTTTGTTAGGGACACAGCAGTCATGAATTGGTATACACATGTGCAAGGGTTTGTGGATTTCAAGCACAGGAATATTTGTTATAGGAATATCATACTAAAGAGGCAAGTAACTACTCGTGTCCTGTCTTCTAAGGTAGTCACTAACATCAGAGGGTAGCTGGGTACTTACAAATCTTGTTTTATTCAATTAAATTTGTTCCACTCTTTCAGAACAGACAAGCTGATGTATCATATCGATCCATTGTTCTTTGGTTCTTGCAGTCCCAGCTGTAGTCATCAATATCCAGCTGTGCACCCTGTGTCAGAACCAACAAGGATTGATGTCACCAGGAACCTGTCAGAAGGCAAGCCTGTATTTACCTTCCCACTTTAACTCTTCTACCTGTATATTTATCCTTATTTGAATTCTTTTCTGGAAGCTATATTTTTCAGCAAGGTGAGCAGGAAAGTTGTTGTAGAACTCCAACCATGTTAATTAACAAAATGCATATGCAATTATTTAATACTTTTATTGAAAATGGGCTCTATTAAGTTTTCCTACATGAATGAAATCAGATTTTTAAAAAAAAAAAAAATATGCAGTTGACTGTTGAGAGCATAATAGCCTATCTTTGCAGTTAGAGGTTGTTTGAAACCAGTCAAAAATGTTAGTGCAGTCAGCATGGATCAGTTGAACACATCCGCATTATCTCATAAGTAAGGCTACATTTATTTTATTTCTGACTTATGAAACAATTTCAGTACACTTTAAATTTGTGCTAAAGTGGAAATTTCCAGTATAGAATTACTATAACTTCACTGAAAAAAGATACCTAGGCTTATATGTTATACTGTTCTTTCTACATTAACAAATGTAAAAATATCTGTCTAAAATTGTTTCAGCAAGTCGCATCATTATACTTCAGCTTCTTTACAGACTCTTTCTTCAGAAGGTGTTCTTTGCTTCATATAATGCAAGTGATCATATGTTAAGCTCAGGTTTGATGATGAGATGTCCATTATTTCAACTGCATTAGAAGAAAACAAACAAGCAAAAATATTAGTAGGAATGCTATGCAATAAATGGAGTTGTTACTCTATATCTCAGGTACAACCGAGATAAATGTTGCTATGCCACAAAATCATAGCATCATAGCATACTTTAAGTTGGGAAGGAACTCTGGAGGCCATTTAATGCAAACCCCTGCTCAAAACAAGTCCAGCTAGATCATGTCTAGGCAATCCTAGATGGACTAATTTGAAAACAAACCAGTGGGAGATCATAAATCAGAATTACAATTTAACAGGAAAATTAAATAAATGCAATAGTACAAGAACACTGACAGAGTCAGGATACAACCGGACACCCTGTTAGTCAGGGTGGTGAAGTGGTCCAGTTGAAGCAGTGATCCTGCAGACAGGTCTGGTCCTCACCTGACAGTCCAGTAGTAGCTCTTGTCCTCAGGGAATCCAGTAAGTAAGGATTCCTTGTGCTGGTCCAAACCCCGGATTGTATCCAGGTGGGAATGCTTGGTTCCTCCCCCTTGGGCGGAGCATCTCACAATGGGCTGATGCAATTCTATGAGTCCTTCGGTGGGGCCTTGATTGCCCATTGAACAGAAATAGGCCCCAGTGGGAGTTATCAGGGATGAGTCATGGTAGGAGGTAACAAACACTGCCCCACCTGCTTTAACAGCTTGTGAAGATGATCATAGAATACATACTTTTGGTTACATTTTATATTGTAATCTAGGACACTAGAGATTACCAATTTCAGTGATAAAGGAATAAGTAATACCTCAGTCTGTGCAAGAGATACAAATTCTAAATGAATGTATGCTTATGTAAGACAAAACCCCCAATGTTCCATTCTGTTCTTTTCTAACAGAAGCAAGCAGATAAAATTTATGCCAAATTTAGGAATACATTTTATTTGGCAAAGCCGATGGAAAAATATAAAGTAGCTATGTATTGCTGTTGTTTAATTTATTGAAAAAATAGATTTATCTTTTAGATGCTTAAAGGAAGCAAGTATTAATGTAAGAAAAACCCCAAAACATGTTGGATCACTCTAAACCAAGACAGCTAATGGTGACAAGCACTCATTTGTGGTGGTGGGGGAGGGCCAGACTAAGAGAAGTAAGAGCTTTCCTAGACCTTCATGAGATGTATGTTCTCTTTACCACAAGGTATTTATTATGTTAACGCTGGAACAGTTGCAGAAAACAAAAGAATCTGATCTGGGATTTGGAAAGGTTATTTCCACCTTAGCAGCTAGTTGAAGCAAGTTTCAAGGACAAAACCAACTGAAACTGAGGACATGACACCTATACAAAATGTATCTCAAAAGGTTTATTTTAGACTAGCTCTAGTCAAATCTTATCTAACATCTATTAGCAATTGCAGGCTCACTGGGTACTCTCCTTGGAAGTACAGCTGAGTTTCATTTGAAGGGAATTCATCTTGTGTGCTCTGAAAATGCTCTGCATTAAATGGAGGGGTGGCTAATGGGAACAACGCTTTTGCTTTAAAAAATCATTCCTCTCATATCTAAAACTCTGAGAGGAGGATCAAAAGAATCAGAATTACAGATATGCTTTCTTAAATGGAGAGCTAGGAATCTAAATTTCTTCCAGGTCCTAGAGCGCAGCCTTAGAAAACCATTTAAATCTTAGCAGCTGTATTTCCTCTTCTGTTGGCACCTAAACTTATCTGGTTCAGAGTGCTAGCCAGTGCTGCACAGGTCTCAGCAGGGTCCTTATCCCAGTACTCATCCACCTACTTGGATCTAAAATCTCAGTGTGATCTGATTCCACCGCTGATGTGACTTCCACATCAGAAACTGACACCATGACTGCTCTCATTCAAAATTACCAGAGTGGCATTTAATTAAGCAATCAAGATGTTAAAACTGAGAAGACTCTTAAACCTGAAATTCCTTTCTTACAGATACTTTAGGATGGCAGTTGTTTATCAACGTTTTTACTGGATTTAATCAATTTACTAGAACCCTCTTATAAGGAGAGACTAGATGCCGCCTTTCTGTGTGCTGTTCTTTGCCTATGCTGTGATTTCTAGAAAATCAAATTATTTTGAATATATTCAAGGAATGTATTACATTTCATATTAGAATATAACTCTCCAATTTTGCAAAAAGACATGTCTGATATTAGGACCAGTATTATGATACCTGTGCCAAAGATGTTTGCACTGATTGCCTGATGCAAAATATGGGAATTAGTTTAGGAGTAATACCTTTCTCCCTCTGTGTGAGCATCTAAATCTGAAAATTATATAGACAGGTTGCTCTTATTCTTCTGCAAGGTGGGATAACATTAATAAGAGAGAGATGAAGAATCAATCATGCCCTCAAAAAGAAACGAAAAACCAAACCAACCCAAAAAACTTAATCAAATTCAATGATTCTTCTGAAGGATTAGTGGACATAAAACATTTTTTTTAGAGCAGGAGCACATAGGTACTTTTCCTGTCTCATGACTGACCACTCTCATTACTTCTCAATTAGTTGAGAGAGTTCAAATAAAGACATTTCGCCAAAAGAACTTTTGTCCTCTATTTAAATAGTAAGTTAAACTTTCTCTGCTAAAGAAAAAATAAACCAAGGAAGCATAATTATCTATCATAGCTGAAAGATGGACACTGGTACAGGGAAAATACCTGGTTTTTCCCACTCTATTTCTTTTTCACTAGTTTATTGATCCTGTTGCCTTGTTGCTTTGCCTCCTGTTCTGAGGTATCTGATTTCTTTTATCCCTATTTAGGAGAACTGGGCAGGATTATGGACTGTAGACTTACAGGAAATGTGATAGTGGCTGGCATATTGATGTTCATCATTACAATCTAAAAATCCATTTACTAAATCAAATTTACCTTTCATTCTTCAGTATAAAATTTAGTGACTAAAACAAACAATACACATCTCCCTCCCTCAATCTTTTTCTATTCTTCTTCTTTCTACTGATAAAAACACTATAAACCACTTTATTTCCCACATTTTTTCCCCAGAAATATCATTGTAGTGGAATGTTATACAGCTGAGAGTCAACATCAAAGACTAGGGACAAGAAATGCTCTCTGTCTTGTACTGCAAGAGTTTCACATTGTAAATTCATTAGTTAATAAAAAAGAGTGTCTAGTAAAATCTAGCTTTAGAATTATAACAGCTTCATTAAATCAGTCTTTATCATTGCAAAAAGTGGCCTTCTAAACCCTGTAGGATTAAATGCAGATCTCTCACAAACACTTTGTCCTTCCTGCCACTGTTGGAACAGCTTAATACTGTGGAGAAACATGGGTATTCAGTGCATTGGCTCATACACACAGGAACAAGACAGTCTTTACTGCCAACTCTGCAGTCTTTCCAGTAACAAAGAAGCAGACCTCATGATGTGCAAGGATAATAGTCTTTACACTTATACATTCCCCCTCTGATGCACTGTGTGTACAGATATGCTGAACTGTTCACTGCTATTCATGTTCTCAAATGGGAACTTTTGCAAATCAGTCACAACAAAAATTGATTATTTTTTTCCTACCCCTACATTTTTAATGTAGCTGTACTTTGCTCAGTGATGTAGAGCTCTCTCTCCATCTCTCCCCACCTCCCCAACCCATACCCATGGGATATATATGTGTACATTTTGGCCAGTATTTATCATGTGAAAAATCTGTGTGGCTGGCTTGTAGGAAACAGTGGGGAGAATTTTCCTATTATATTACCATCTTCTTGTCAATAGAGGCTTTGTTTTTTTGACAGAGACAGTAGCGTGTACATAATAAATAAATAGGTAAGCAAGAAGGGGAAAAAAAGGGTTTTTTTCCTTTTTCACAAATAGGTAGCAAAGCTGCTTTCCATCTGATTCTTCATTTTGACTGTACTGTCTTGTAAGTGCTGGACCTATATTGCCACCTTCCCCTGTAGTTCCAGAGACAGGACAGCTTGCAAAAGAGTTTTATTTTGCATTCCCACAGTGTGCTGAATCCTGTGAAAGGTTTCCAAGTAGTTTGTCAAATCCATTATGATTGTATCAGTTTTTATATGCTTCATAGGAGGAAACAGAGTTAGACTCAATGTTATATATCTGTCTCTCTGTGTGTGTGTGTGTGTGTGTTTAGAGACACAAAGGAAGACAGAGGGAGAGAGACAAAAACAGTTGTCAAAAATAATATAATTCCATGATATTGCTACATATATAATCTGCTCAGAAAGCCACCTAAGGTACAAAATGTTAATTATCAGTAGAAGTACAGTTAAAAAGGTGTAACACTTCCACCCATCCTTGAGACTACAGGTCATTCCTTTGTCATTGAATGCTTCTTTAATTGTTCATGTTATTAGCTGACAGAACCTGTTCACCCTAGTGAGGCAAATCTCTTTTATTTTAAAGGCAGGAAAGAAAAGGAGGACAGCAAAACAGGGTAGAGATGTAAAATTAGTCACAATCATGAAAGGATGCTTACAGTAGGGGCATTAGCCATTTAGAAACTCAAACCTTTGGAAGTCACTTGGCTGGGAAATTAAAGAAACAAACAAACAGAGCCTCTCCTTGACCTTTAAAGCAGAGAGAATCTCAGAATTTTCTTCCATCTTGCTACTTGGAGTGCTAGAAGTGAAAGAGGCAGGCTGGTTTCTTCTCTGGCAAGAGCTAAATGACCAGCAGTGAAACAATGTAAAAATAATTGTGCTTTTACAAGTCAAAATTCCTTTTGGAAACTGATCTGGTATTCTGCTTGTTTAAACATAAAACAGCTGGTTGGAGTCAGTGAGTTGTCAGACTGAAAAAGCTCATCTCCAGGATTCTTCTTTGACTTCTTTGTTTTACTAAGTGTTCTCGGTCTGCTCCAAAGAACATTGTCCTGAACAGAAAAAAAGACAATTTTATTCTCAAGTAGCAATTATCTTCCCCAAACCTCAGATGGCTCCGACACAGCTCATTAACATGTCATGCCTACCAGTTTCATTCTTTCACCCAGTCCTACCTCTCCTTTCCCTGAGGAGCTTTTCTGCTCAGCTCATCTATGCACAATACTTGCCAGATCACTATGGGTCCTTCACACCACAAGTGCTGTGAGAACATTTTGCTGTGTCTGTGTGCATGAAGCTTTGCACATGTGCCTTTCCTTTCTGTGCTAATTGCTCAGATACAGAAGACTAGAAACTCCATCACAGCACACTTTGGATTAAGGTTGATTTAGGTCACTGAGTAGCAGTGATGGGATATACACTCTTCAGAAGCCCTCCAGTTTCCTGATGTGTTGTGTTTAATGAAGAGTAGTAATTAACCATGACCAACCTTGTAATCATTAACATGCTATTGTTAATGAGATTATAACTTCAGCTATCACTTTGTGAACACCAATTTAAACCATAAAAAAAAAAAAAAAAGATGAAAAATGTAGGTATAATGACCATCACAGTATTTATTATGAAATTACCAATCTTCAGTAAAAATTAAGTTTGAAGCAAATTGACATTGTTGATGCACTGAAATCTTAATTCCTGGTGATAGGTGTTTTGCAAATGTAGGTAATATTTTTAAAACAGATTTCTCCTTTGTTAAGCCTTTTTAGCTTTCACATTTGAAGTTTATCTGTTTAGATGTTGACTTTGATTGCTCTGTTCTCTTTTTGGGTTTGGGTCAGTTACTCATCCTAAAAGGAGTGAAATTCCTAAGATTTTTATCTGAACTAACTGAATAGATACCTAGGAAAAAAATAGCACATGAGACTTTGATTTGAGATTCAACTCTTGCTTTTTTTTTTTCTCTTTCTCCCCTTAGCCTTGTTTTTTTACTTCCTCTTCAAGTTTTGGTAATGGTAAGCAGTGCACTTCAAAGTAAGAGCTTCCCTATAGAGAAAAACTATAGGGGTTGTTTTTCAGTATCACAACTATTTACACATTGACCCCAGTAACTATTCCATCCAAATGTCCATTAATGGTCTGCTCGACTTGGAAGGAAAAATAGTAATTTTTAAATTTTTGTTTATTCCATTTCAAAAATAGAATAAGGGGGAAAAAAAGGAATCTTAATTAGATAGGGCAGGAAAGAGCATTAACAAAGAAGTGTGCCTACAGTGGTATTCTGGGCCTTTTTCTAATGTAGACAGGTCCAATGCCTAGCAATGGGGAATGCAGAGGCCTAACAGAGAAGTTCTGATTTTGGAAGTACAGAGTACCAAAGAATATCAGAATTACTTACTGAGACAACTTCAGCTGTTCTATGTCACCTATAGTATTCATCTTACAGCCTGCTTTCAGCTGCCTCGTATTGCTCTTCCTAAGTTCTTTCAGGAATTTAGAATTCAAGTGCTTTCCTTGTTACTACGTGTGGGTCTGCTTATTATTCTGCTTGCTGGGGGTACAGTAGGAAATTCAGTTTAGCTGAATTAAGTTATGTCAAATATATATCTGACACTGATTTACTGGAAATTTTTTTAAACCTTGTTTGACATTGTGTTCCCAAAGAGGAGAAAAATCACTGACATTTAGAAATTGTTCCCTGTTACAAGATAATGTTCTTTCTCATCAGAAAAAATAAACAAGACACAGGATGTCAAACAGATCTTTCAAAATGCCACTCAGAATTTTCATTTCAATTTTAATTATTCTTATATTGAAACTAAATATTAGCCTCACTGAAGTCAGCATTGAACTCCCTTTTTATAAGGTCTGTCACAAAACAGTGTGTGGGTGATTCATGCCTCTTAATGTCTTTTCCAAATATCTGTCTCACCAAGTGCTGTTATGTTGTCCCAGAGGCCCTCTGAGACTGACCACAGTTGACTATGTACTTCTATTCAGAGAAAAGGATTTTAAATCTCTTGTAATGCCTTCCTCAGAATACATGATCTGCAGAATATGCTCAGGAATAAAAAAATTCTTTTTTTTTTTTTAAAGGAAAAAACTTGAAGTAATGCATTAAACACAAACCCTAGAACTGTGATTTACTATCTGTAAACTTTCAGTAGTAGCACTTCAGTAAAAAAGAAAATCCGATATCTTCATTTATATAGCTTTTCAAAGGGATGTTATGAAATTACTTCATTTGAGCCTACAAGGATTGACAAAAAGCGTCTTTGCAAGTAGCTGGTTATTTTGTTTAGCTAGGAAAAGCAATAGCTGAAAACTGAAACCAATAAAATTCTGAGAGGAAGACATTTTCTTTAAATTAGGGAGGCAATGACATTGCAACAATTTTGCTCAAAGACTCTTTTCTTCTTTGAAGCCTTGCTAAGGAGGCAGTAAGTCCAGGCTTGTCTGATTTTTTCCAAGTGTATCTGCCGGTTAATAAAAACTATTGTTTCTTCCCAGAAGCCCTGTTTCTTTCATGTCTATATTCAGGTGTTTTTCACCTGAAAATACCTGTTTTTCACCTGAAAATATATACACTACATTTTGTCGTAATAAAGACAACCTCCTTTCATAAACCATTGAGCAAAGCACTATGAACTTGGTAAAGATTATCAAACCATGACCTTAAGTGTCTCCCCAAGCTTGATTTCTGTCAATTACATGTTTAATTTTTTTTTAAAAAATTAAAAACAATTGAATAAATTAGCCAAAAAAGTCTTCATAGTTAGAAAATCAAGAATGGGGGAATATATGTGAGCAACTTATTTCCTAGTCTATCATAAAAAGTTATATGGGGGTGGTTTTTCCTAAAGTATCTTCCATTAGGAGAATAATTTTATACCACACAGCTCATGGCCTGCATCTCCATTCTTAGTGAAATAAGATCTATAAAGTCTAAGAGAATTCAGATTTCCACAAAATGCACACTGTTCTCCTTATATTTTTAAAATTTAAAATCTAATTTTTTAAAATCCCAATATTTTGAATTTCTTTGGAAATAACAAATAAAGACAAATTTTCTATGAGGTGTCCTCATGTCCTTCAAATGTTACACATTTCTATAAAAATAATTAGAGATGAAAATTAGCCCAGACTCTCCTTGTGTTCTGTTGTAGTTTTCAAACATTTCACTTTCTAATTTGAAAGAAAAACCCAACATTCAAAATTTAAAGTTCAAATTTTCAAATATGTCTCGCAACTGCAGATGAAAAATACCAAGAACCTATGGGGTACCTCCTACTCTCCCAGAAACTGAAGTACTGAAGTTGATACTACCGTCATACTAGTAAACTGGAATTTGAGGTTTAGGTTCTGCTGTTCCAAAGCTGCTCCTGAAGCATGGGCTTACAGACACCTAAAACAGCTGTAACAGCATGCCAGGTGCAGTTTTGTTGAACCATTGCATATCCAAATGGCAGGGAAGACATTACATCATCAACTGCCAAGCCCCTTAGCAGACCTTGAAGATAATGTGGAAGGGATGTGTCATTGCCTCTGCATTCAGCAGCATCAATAGTGTCCATCACTGTAAAAGAAAAGGGTAAGTGGGAGTTAACCCACAGATACGAAAAATTATTTCCAATTCAATATATAGCTAAGTCTGGCAGAGTTGGAAGTAAAACAGAAGGCCATAATGCACTGGATTTTCTGCACATTTTCTAGAGTTTAGTTGTACCCCCAAACATTGAACTAGGGCTCTAGTTTACATCCTAATTTGAATACAAACTCTAATACTACTCTTGAGCACAACTAATGACTCGAGGCCCCTGGAATCACAGGTATCATTGTCTTTGGTTTCTTCCACAGTTTTGGCAGACCTGTATGGAGAGCCTTTCTGTGGATATATTAGTATTAATATTAAATTAGGATGAATCACAGTGTAAATATTGAGGCTAAAGTGAGGTTTGCATTTAAAATTGTGGATTGTTCAGAAGACGATGTCTTCATCCTGCTATCCTCTGAAGCCAGAATGGGATGTGTTGACAACCTCTGACTGGATGTTTACCAGGGAATGACTGCTAAGAATGGAGACAGAACTGGTTTAAGAACAGATGTACACACACACAACAGCATGGAAAGTGCCAGTTCATCATGCAATAGCCAGATCACAAAACTGGTAAGGAGCGACTCAGAATTTGCTCCACAATGAGCCACTGATGCTATAGTTAGTATTGAGGATATAATTGTATTTTGTCTTGGGAGAAAAATAATAGGTTTATTGCCAAATTAGCAAAGGCTAAATTAAGGACTGTTGTTTGACATTACAATGGCTTTATTGTGGGCTATATTTTGGCTGTGACAGTAGGTTACTATTAGAAGTATGTTAAAGGTTAGAATCAGTATAGATTTTGGGGACAAAGACCTCGATTTACTGCTGTGTTCTGCAAAGCCCACAAAACTAATCTGGACATTCAAGTCACAAAGAATAGTTTAATATTTAGGCTATGGATAGGGTAATAATGGGACTAGATAAAAGTTAGATATAGACATCTAGTCATCAAGAGAAGGGCAGTTTGCTACATTTCCAAATTCTGTGAGGCCTACGAGGATATTGAAAGATAATTGCTCCAAATCAAAAAATCAAAAATTTATAAATCACCACATTACAGCTCAGTACAGAGATAAAATTAGGCCTAGAGCCATTTGTGATTGAAGAGCTCAGATTAATGTCCTCACAGGGCTCAAGATATATGAGTGAATACATCCCACCTTAATGTCATATTGCTGTTTCTTAGATTTTTTTCTGGCATATATATGATAATAAGTTTCTGCAAAAACTGTAAATATAGCAGAAAAGAAGAAAAACCTCACCATTATGCATATATCTGTATAAGTCTATAGTAAATCAACCGCACCAGACCTGATGGAAAAAAAATGTCTCTCAGAATAGGGAAAAAGAATTCAGAAGAAATTAATTCAACATATGTTAAATATGTCTCACAGTTTGATTACTGAGTTCATTTAAAACATATTTCTGAGCTCAACTTGGCTTTCTGCATTGCTTTGCAATTTTGTTTTACAAATTTTGTGCATGACGCTTTATGTAAGATGGGAATCACACTCCAAGACTACAGTAATACCAGTGTAAATTGGGCATAGAAGCATGGATCAAAACAGTATCTCTGGATATATACTGATGCCCTTGAGATGAAAATATATCCCACTTTCTTGGACAGAATTATGAAAGAGACTGAGCTGAGAATAACCTAGTGTACATACAACCGTCTGCTCTTCTGAACACATTCTTCCTAAATCCTGTATACTCTGACAGATCCATTTAACAACTGTTTTCCAGTGATGTCACTGGAAATATTTTCTTTCTTTTTTAGGCAGGTCTTTACCTTTTAATTTTCATCTAGGTGTATATTATGTTTTTGAGACAGAAAATGAGATACTGAATGTTATATTACCTTGTTAATAGTTTTGAATATTTAAATGGGAGCTATCCACTTGTCTATGACCTTCCAAGTTTAATATAACCTCTTAGTATGTGGTTGAGACTTAGTGTTGTTTGCACATATTCAGAATTGTGATTCTGAAATGAAATTTTCATTAATTTCACCACTATTGTTTGTTTTAAAAGTAATTAAAATTCATTAAAGGCTCTTTAATATTATTTTCTTGCTCAAAACTAATTTTTCATTGAAATTGATGAAGAAAACCAATAATTAAAATGTCTAGACACACGAAATATATGATGTCTAGTCAAGGCAAATAGTTTGAATTTAACCAATTTGAGGAAATATTATTGTCAAAGTGGCTTAAAAATTCAAATGGCTTATATATTTCCAGGAACTGGCTTTGTAGGACAGCACAAATACTCACGCAATGAAGGTTTCAATTCACAATGCAAAGTGAAAACAGCACTCTATAGAATGCATTAGCAAGTGGAAATAATCACATACAAGACTAAGAGCCAAGTATGTGGCTCTGTGCCACAGTGTGTCAGTGCCTCAGCACCAGCCTGGAAGAGGCCCTGATGCCAAGGAGGATGGCATTAGATACGTTTCTGTCTGTACTAGTCAACACAAGAGAAGAGTATATCTCATTACATTATTATTTCAAGCTTGTTCTTCCTCAATGTCCATTATTATTTAACCCTGTACAAGCCATGATTTTTTTAATTGCATTTTCATGGTTATATGAATATAAATTGAAGCAAAGAAGTCCTAGTAAAATTTTTATATTTTGTAGCATGTCCAGAAACACTGAAATTCTTTCTAGAGCTGAGAATATACCCTTGGGTTTTTTTCCTTATTTGCATTGTCTGAAACCACAGAAACTGTGAATAGTTTACTTTGTGTACGGAAATTGCAGTGGTTACTTGTAATTGAGCACATAAATTGTGCTGTTTCAGGTTGCTAACTGGATAGATGTATGTCACAAGGAGGGAGAAATATGGAAAAAGTGATGCCATTACTGATTTACTGCAGGTTAGGCTCCGAATAGACTTTCTTAAATGTAACACTTTTACTTGCCCATATTTTTCATGTGATTTTACTTGGGGAAAAAAAAATGAAGGATTACCATGAAATTCAAATATTATTTACTCTTAATATATTAATCCAAACTCATCCTGCATGCAGCATTTTCCTAATTATTTTGAACAGAGTTAGAACACTTTTTGGACTGAGATTACATAATTCCTATGTTCTAAAGGATTCAAATTTTTTTTTTAAGAACCTCAGTCCCCTTTTCCTCATACATTCATGCACGCCACTGAAATATTCTAAATGGGTTACTTTTGTTGAGATGCACTAATTGCAGGTTACGGAGCAAGTCTGCTTTTGAAGAAAGATGAACCAGATCTTTCTCTGTGATCCCTAGACTTTCAGAAGAATATAGGAGAATATGCACTTAATTTTTCTCTGGAATTGTAACAATAATGAATGAATAGAAAGTATGATGAAAAACACAGTGCAAGAAAGACCTATGCCCTATCCTAATGAAATTATTTCTGGGGAAAAAAAATCCTCTTTTATTTTTTTTGAGAAAAAATTAGAAAGTACTTTGCAAGAGTGCAAAGCCACCCATGACTCACCAATGAAGTCATGGCTGAACCCCAAAATCTTCTTAGTGATTAAAAGAACCTGATTAAAAATTATAACTCTTTTTCTCCCTATGCATGGTTCGCACTGATGATCACTCCTAGCTTTTGATACTGTGAAAGTCCTATGGTGGCTATTTGAGTCCTTGTTTGTTTGCTGCTGTGTTCCAAGTTATTCCTCATATCCTAAGGTGAAGAATATTAAATGACTTCCTGGTTAAGACAAATGTTAAAAGGCACATTTATTCACACCAGCCAAAATAGATAATAGAGTAACAAATTTTATAGAAACACAGATGAATAAACAAAAGGGAAAAAAACACATTTAATTTGATCATGTCAAGATTACCTCATAAAAATATCTTTCTCAAGCAGCTGATTTGCCACCTGCTTCTTACAAGACAGCAGTCACAATTTCATTCTTCATGCTGCATTTCTGTTTGGAGACTCTGATAAAAGCACCCATCCATGAGAAACAATGTAGTTTCTTTCACAGAACACATTTCAGGACTGGACCCTCAGAGACTACCCTCAGATACTCATCGTGGACAAGCCTGTTAACACAGTTAACCTGTTCTCCCGTCAGTTCTTTTGGGGAGTTCAGGTAGTTTTAATGTCTTGTCCCAAAGTTAATTATATCCACTTTCATCCAGGAGTTACTCTGGCTGCACTTCTTATCTAAGATATGTATCGGTCTTCTTCAGATATACAAATGGCGCTAGACTTGATAAGATATCCTGCGATTCACTAAATAATCCACTGACTCAACAGAGGTTAAAACTCTTCCTAACAGAGTCCTGAATGCATCTCCAGGTCCATGAGTTTAGTTAAGATAAATTAGGGACTTCAGCTAGCCAAGGCCAGGGTCAGCTTCCTCAGTAAGAGCTTTTGGGAAGTGAGATAGAAACTAGGTTTTAATCACTTTTTCCGTAGGAGCCTTGTTAGTCGGCAGCTCTGCAGCTTGATCCTGAGCTGCACCACAGAGCAATGTTTACACCTGAACCTGGTACTTTACCTCCCTGACCCTGACCTGGACATGAGTTCCTGGTGTGACCTTGACTCACGACAATAGATTTGCTGAATTTTCACTGGCCTGAGACTGGCCTTGATGACTCTTTCTAGACTTGAGTTTGACCCTAACTTTCCTTGTTCAACTTGCTGACACCTTGCAGGTGAACCAACTACTCCAGCTGCCTTGCTGCCATCTTTGCTTCCTTTGGGATACAGCCTTCCCTGGGACTCCCTGCCATGCCCCTCCCTTCAGTGACTGAATGGCGTGCTTTGCTGTGGATTGTCTTTGGACATTTTAGTCCACATGAATCTGTTAGCTATTACCTTTGATAGAAACTTCAGATGCAAATAGTTCAACACTAATTCTTAACTAAGAAGCTTTGGCTTTAGCCTCTGGCTAAAGGCTTTGGCTTTCCATCTTTGTAGTTTCAGTGTGTTTGAAATGACTGGTTCTCAATGCTTTTCCTTTAACAACAAGGAGCGCTGTGTTCTCCATCCCATCCTCTAAGAACCAACTGGCGCTTGGTCCCTAAATGTCTGTGCATCTGGACCTCTGTTTCTTCATCAATGGAGCCTTACTGCCTGTAGAATGCAAGTGTCAGACAAACAGGTAGATAAGCATGCCCTGTACCTTTTGCTATGAGAATATGTATTATTCCTTATAGTACAGCAACTTGTATTAAGTTTATCGCAGTTTGACAGACCTGAACATTTTGAACAGGCATAAGAGAGATGTTACAGGCCATGTTCACAAGAAGATGTTAGTCTAGATTTGCATCTAACCTCAGAGATGTACATACTACTATTCATGTTAGCCTGAGGACAGCATGGCACAGGAGTAGAGAGAAGCACAATGACACAGTGGGGAATAGCATAGATTAAAATAGCAAATGAGAGAAGAATTTTCAAAAATTATGAAACTAGCAAAATACATAAAAATAAGAATGCTAGGAAGTCAAAGGAGATATAAGCCATTTTCATGAAGGAAAATTATATTAACCCAGAAAAGCTTGATAATCATTACCACTAATATGCTGGGAGAGCTGCAAGGGGACAGTTTAATAATTTATTATTACAAAGCAGAGTTCAGCTTCTCAGTCTTCTCTGCAGTGAATGCTCATGTGCTTCATCCACTCCAAGGATGAAGGATATGACTGTAATTTCAGATTTTACCTAAAGTCCTCTAGTAACATCTCTGTCTAATTACACTCTTTATAAAATATAAAAACAAAATGCTTAAAGTAACTCTCCTTTTGACTATCTGTGCACACTTAAGAGACAGTAAAGTTAAATTTTAAAAATATATGTACAAAAGAAGGCTAAATAGGAAGAGATAGTATTGTATCCTAGCTTATAATAGCTACATCATAGTTCCTAACAATTGCTACAGAAAAATCTGTATTTTCCCATCTTTTATTCCGTCTATCATTTTAACAATATTTCCCAAAATTTCTCTGTCCTACTTTTTTCCCCAAAGCAACTTTATGGAGCCCAGACCAAGACCAGTGCTTCTATTCCTGCTCTGCTACATACGGTTAAATACATGCCCATAAATGAGTGAAGAAATCTACTTATTCAAGGGTCATATCCATGCTGCCAATTCAGAGTTCAAATAAAGTCACTGATGAATCAGATAGACACTGATATTCTACCTTGACTTCTAGAGAAAGACTAGGATTTCCTGCTGCAAACCACTTTATGAGTCCTTAGATACATCTATGAACATTTCTGAGAGGAATTCTCTTTGTTTTCAGTAGTTCTTCTTCTTCAAATTAAATCTATCCTAAAGAGATTTCCAAGTCTCAGCTGTATAAGCAGCTAAAAGCTGTACTTTATATTTAGACAATTCCTACTTTAACGACTTTCTGACGTAAATTCAGCTTCACAGTTCTCAAGGAAATGTGAATTGTAAAAAATCATATATTTTGGTTCATTTAAGTTGAGCAGGAAGGACTATTCAACTTTTTTTTTTTTTTTTTTTTTTTTTTTTTTTTTTAATTTTTTTTTTATTATTATTATTCTCTCAGGAAGTGCAATAAATGACTAGGAATGGTTTGGGCTAGAGGTCCCTAGAGGATTCTCTTGCCAAAGAGGAACTCCTCATGGACATCACATTAGAACTGCCTACCTGTGTGCAACATACCTGTCACTTTTAATGATAGGGGATCACAAAAGGGCATTATGCCAGTCATATATTTCCTGAAAACACTTGCATACTGTGTGCATCACCAGGTTTTATCTCATGCATTCAGGGCATTGCAATTCCTTTTCTGACTGCTGGCTCTACACCTGCTGCTGGATTGGGGAGAGCCTAAGCATGGGAGAGACTTGGCCTTAGGCCATCTCAGTATCCTCAAACCTTTGCAGGTAATTAAACAGGAAACAACCTGGATATTTCTTATCTACACAGCATAGGAAGGAAGCTGTAGTTAAATGTGACATCTTCTGCTCTCAAGTAGCATGCAGTACCATTTAAAATCTGATTTAGAATGGCAGATTCCTTTTGTCTTCC
The DNA here is from genome assembly GCF_017639235.1 of Corvus kubaryi. NCBI lineage: Eukaryota > Metazoa > Chordata > Aves > Passeriformes > Corvidae > Corvus > Corvus kubaryi. The sequence goes on from NW_024582073.1 coordinate 12,822,607, forward strand.
AAAGGTGAAAAAAATGATGAACAAAAGATATGTGTAGTCTGAGGATAATTACCAGGACATAAGCTATACCTGTTTTTTTTCTGGATGGTTCTTCAAAACAAAACTTAAATATGAAAAAAGCTGAAATAATAGGAATATCTCTTTGAAGATTACTTTATATATGCCTCAGAAAAATACAGAATGGAAGATAAATAAAAATAACTCACTGCAACACAGTATAAAATCTGACACTTCAAAACAGTAGGTTCTTTTATCCCCAGGGAGATAAACAGAACAGTTGAAAACCACATTAAGGATACTTTATGGTATAGTGTTAACATCTAGGAAGGAAGTTTGGCTGTCTGCCACCACCTTCTGAATTAGACAAGCAACTTAGAGCAAGAAAAATCATGCTTATTCAGCAGCACTTTAGGGATGCTCTTTCATATTTTAGCTTGCAATGAAAGTTCTCTTCAATATGTTAATAAAGTCAGATGTGATTTTCAAACTTTTGAGCAGAAAACAAAATTGATGTATAGTTTCTTTTCAGTTTAGACTAATTTTTCGTTTCCTACGTACCACTTCTTCTCTCTCAGGTTCTACCTGTCAGGTTTTGTATATGTAGGTGAATTCCAAACACATTTCAGCCTAAATTTCTACAGATATTATGAAAATTGTCATTTGGTGACTGGATGAGAGATGCACAAAATATCTCCCTTGAGGTAAAGGCTTCAGCATGATTGTACTGTACTATTATTCTTGTTATTCTTGTTATTCTTTTGGTTATTATTCTAGTTGTTGCTGTTGCTGTTATTATTATAATAATAAATAAATGAACATATGCAAAAGAGAGAGATGTTATAATCTCCACAACAATTGAAAATATTAAAGCTTCTTCAGTGTAAGTGAATGCATTTAGAAACACAAAATCAATTAAACAAAAGTTCACAGTTTGCATTGCTCATGAAAAGACTTGTATGTATATAAATTTCCTTGGAACTACATTTTCAGGTTTTTTAAGTTTTTTTCAGTTTTTATATGAATTCATAAATTGCATGATGAGATTTATAAATCAAATTGGAAGCAAACAGGTAAAGCAGAGATTATGTCTTCATGCCAGTTACACAACTGGTGGCTCCTTAGAATAGAAGAATTAAAAAAACCTTTAAACTAGCTGGCCCAGGTACCACAACTTATGTAGACACATGGTCCCAGAACACATTGCAGGTTTACTTGCTCTCATTCCCTCTGTATGCCACTGTAAAATAGGAGTCATGCTAAAAACTGAATTAGTATAAAATTTGTATGTAAACAGGTTGATCAAACACCATGATCCATGGTGCATTTTAGAGCCTTTGAAATGGCTACTATCCAAATAAAATTTACAAGCAAGGTAACCCAGACCTTTTATCCTCATTCCCTAACATAAGGTTTTATCCAGTTATGATAAAGGACACAGGCACTGTTACTAATTTGCTCTTCCATGTTGCAAATGAAACATATGAGATAATATTAAATGACTACTTCCACTATGTTAGCATTCTTGTATGAAAGAGAGGTTGATTACTGTTGATGCCTATAATTACCCAAGGAGAGAAGAGCCTTCAGTATGTAATATACCTTTCTTGTGCAAATACTCCAAACCGTACAGTGTAATGGGTGTCTGTAAGAATGTCCAGTTATTTGAAATAACTTTTTTTCTTATTTCTATCTTTTTCTCTTTTTTTGTGTGTGTGCTCGATAGCTGTCCATTTTATTCATCTGCAGGTGGTTTTTTAATAGTTTTATTGTTATTGCAAGGACAGAGCTGAGTGGGCTGCAGCATAATTGCAGATGGGATGCACACTGTGAAAAAGCTGATGTTTTAAATGTCAAGTCAATTTTTAAGCGGAAAATGGCCCAGAAAAAATATAGATCTATGATTTAAGGACACTATTTTTAAACAGCTGATTGCTGGTAACTGAAATAATATTCTAACTTCAAGAAATTATGAAGTAATCCTAGATTTTGAAATTCAAATTGGTACCTTGCAAGGGAGAGTCAACTTTTCTTTTTAATATTGCCACATGACTGACTTTAGAAACTATGAAAAATATTTCAGTAAATAATAATTTTAATGGAATTGAATTTTAATTTCATTCCATTAAACCCTTTAAAAAGCTTTATTTACTTTCTTCATACTTACATACTAATTTAAATTACATGATTCTACTTTGTAAGGATGTTAAAGTTGAATTTGAGCTGTAAACAGATGAAAAGCAGGTAAATTCATAACACAGTTTTGTTTTCCCACCTGTGTGTCAGTTGAATGTAATTATTGTTTTTCCCACTGCATATACTGATTTTGTTTCTCTTTCTCTCAGCTTTTTAAAGATTTTTTCTAACTAGACCTTATTTACCATGTATTATCCAAAACTGCATCTCATATAAAAGTCATTAATTTGTAGTGTTTTTAAAAAAACTTTTTAAAAAATACTATTATAACATCAAAACACCTCCTAAATGTACAACTGCATTTCCACAAAGACCGTTCAAGTTAGGTGGCACTAGTTTTCCCTTTCTTGTGTTTATAAGTAGAGATGAAAACCAAAATTAAGCAAAAAAATTGTTAGCTTTGCTTGTCAATCATGGAAGAGAATGAACTTGTTTCTCTAGCTCTCTAAGCATTTTAATACATCAAGATACATTCAAAGCACAGGTTTCATTAGTTTAAAATGCAGTGAAAGAACACAGAAATTCTGGAAATAAGGCTTCAAGTTGCTTCCCTATGGTAAAGAAAAAGCATTGCAAATATTGTCAGACAGATCTTTGTCCAGAAGAGAATCACAAAACAGGAAAAAAATATTCATCTCCCTAGTTTTGTTTTTTTTACTTTAATCATAAGAACTTTATCTCATTTTCTCTTTGCTTTCAACATAAATGTATAAAATTTCTGCAATCATAACCACTGAATGTAGCAGGGTCCCTAAGTGTGTCTTAAGTGTCATTCTGCATGTGTACAAGCAGGCGAATTTACATTATAGAAATTTTTTCAAATTCTAAGAATCTTCTATTTCAGGTCTTTGATTTTTTGTTTTAATTATGTGGTAAATTTCACATTATAATTATTGAATTGTGACGGTTATATACAGGAGTAGTTGTTGCTCCTGATTTCTATGGAAATACATTAAAGGTAGCAATATTTGAAGCCATCTGTGGTTTCTAGGCTTCATGTCTCTGATTTTAGACAAGTTGGATGTACACACAGGCTTAGTTTATGCAATGTAAGACACTGATGATAGAGCAGGAGTGGCAGAAGAATACAATGTGCTTCCTTGCTTGGGCCTGCTCCCTGCTCCAGGCTGTCAGGAGCCATGGAACCCCCTTGGGGGCAGGCTGGGCAGGTTTGTGGTGGATCTGGAAAGGTGCATCCTACTGCATCCTGCATCAGAGACAGGTAACTCCAGGCTGGCAGCTGAGATGGATCTCCCAATGGGATGGAATGGGAGAGCCAGACAGCCGTATTTGTGCCCTCAGGACACCAACATTTGGGAAGGGCTGTAAGGTGAGCACCTCCCTATCCCACACCACCACACTTCTGTCCTTGAAAGGTGCTCTTGCATGGAACAATTCCTCCTATACCTTCTTTTCTTGTTTAAGAAGTTTCTCAGTGTGTCTGCATGTATGCAACCGAAGTTGTTTTCAGTCCTGTGCAGATGTTTTAGGTTCAGCTAAATAGCAGTTTTGAACACAGGGTAGCAAGTTTGCAAACTATTATCAACCATGCAAAAGATTGGCTAGTCAGAGACAAAAAACAGATTTTGCACATGTTCCAAAAGCTGCTTTTGAAATAATAATAACATATACAAAAAAATTAGAGGAAATCTAGCTTATGTTCATGCATTCTGGAAAATTTAGGGGAATTAAAATATATACAATTAAAATCAGGAACAATCTAATAACATTTAATAGCTAAGTAGTAATTTCCTTTCCAAGTATCCCAAAGCATATTATGTATTTCTGTCTAGTAATGAAATCCTAGCATTTGTAAGATGGAATGTGGTTTCTGATCTGCCATAGCCAAATAAACCAGTTTGTGCAGAAAGAAATGGAGAAACATTTCTTCCTTTACGAGGTCAAAAGTTTGCAACTGTAGAATATAAAAGGAAAATGTAAATTGGGATCAGACCAGCATAAACATTTATTTTCTACTGAAACATTCCAAAGAATCTCTTTCCTGGCTAGGAGTGGTCTCACTGTATTAATCTCAGTGCCCATTTGAACGATGCAATTAGAATGACAAATGTCTAAACAATGCATTGCAATAGGTAAAATATGATTTTTTTTCTTTTAATTCAAGAATCAAAAACATTACAAAAGCACTTAATTTACTTTGATTTTATATCACAATTATTTTTAATGCACAATAAAAAAATGCATCTATAGGTTCCTTGGGTTTCACTGATTCCTTTTAAAGTTATGTATGCCTTTTCCAAGTGCTTTCATTTCAGAACCAAGAGTTTCTTTGGAAACTGATGTATTTCTAAACAGTCTATGTCTCAAAACAATTTGAAACTGTGCAAAGCAATTCTGAAGGACATAACTTTACAGTCATTGCAAAAAAATTCATTGATTTCTCAGTTTTAAAAATCCCTTTTTATATATATCCTTTTGTAAGGATATATTATTTGAAGTACATTATCTCAGAATGGTTTTTTTCCACATTTATCCTTCACTAGTTTGAACTGGTAGAAGTTTAACAAGTTATTTTGAAGCTTAGAGAATTAATTCTGATTTCTCTGGTGATATTATGAGACAGATAGTATTCAAAATATCTTTTTCTATTATACCCAGTTTTGAAGTTCACTTCTTTAAACTTGGTCTTTGAAAAAAGTAACAAACTGCATATTTTACACTTTGCTTTGGAAAATACATGGTATGCACTCCACTGACATAGAATACCATCAAATTTCAAGTGGTTTTGTGTTTCATTTTTTATGATTATCAGTAAATACTGCAAAGTTGCATGCTACCATTTCCTATGTAAAACGTGAACCGTTGCTGTTTCTGAGAGGAACTCACAAATAAACTAGAAAACCTATTTCACATTTACTACAAAATTAAGACTTATGTAAGAGGGCAAATATATTTTGTCCAGAATCTTTCTCAAACTCCTCTTTTTTTTTTTTTTTTGGCCTAGTTTGAGTTTATTTTAAAAAAAAAGGTGTTGCCAATGTCATGGGAAAAAGAAAAACAAAACAAAACGAAAGCACTCTTGTTACTCATTGACTAGTGTTTCATTTTGCTGATCTAGTTAAGGAAGAATACCATAATATTTCCAGCATCCAATAGTTCTGCAAGCCTAAAGGTCTTTCCTCCATGACCCCTACAGCAGCTGAAGAAAAGGAACAGCAATGAGGCACTGGTACTCATAAATTCACAGCCAAATTTGTTTCTAAGGAAACTGTACTAAATAAGTTTGACACTCTTTCATCAGGGCTACTCTATCAGTCTGTCCTGGGGAGATGAATTTAGTTTCATCTTTTTCATTCCATCAGGATGGTAATAGCAGCAGTTTAGAGTCATTTTAGCATCCTCTCTGTGTCACTTTTTGCTGAGTCCTTAAAGCTCCTTTGGGGATTACTTTTTCTCTGTCTACTGGTGGTTAATTTCCTTTAATCCCAAATCTTCCAGCCTCTGAAACATTTCAGATGTACAGAATTAACCTCACTTTCTAAATTACTCTTCACATCTTCATATTCTGTCAGTCTGTATATTTCACAAAAATAGGTTCTCTTCCAGAAGCATACATTTCCACATTTCACACCCTTTATATATATGAAAGTGCTCAGAGCCTAATGTCTCTATAAGTGTAATTTCAGTGCACAAGGTATTGACACAATGGGTTCAGTTCATTTGCTCCTTGCTGACTCCTTGTTGACAAGAAGTCAACATCCATTTGAATTGCTTTAGGATATCCTGCCTGATGTCCATCTATGAGTCCAGAGTGGCACATATCTCCTGTAGGCTCTTTGTCAGATATGTCAGCCCCATTTAAATCTCTCAGGTCATCTCAGATGGCACCAGACACCTTTGTTTACAAGGCAGAATCAAACACTCCACTTCAGCACATCATATTTCTGTGGGACCTAGATAAATGTTTAAAGTTAAACACGACTTCAGGGCACCTCTGAATATGGAAGGTATTCCTGCACTGCTGGAGTCTGTTCCATAAAACCTTTGATTTGTCCTCACACAACTGGTAAAATGAGCCCCAAAATAGCCACTTAAAACTTTTTCCAGGTAATACAACGAATATTGTACTCCTAAATCTACAATGCAGCAATAAAACACACAAACCACAGGTCAGAAAAAGCATTCAAAAATAAGAAATGAGATTGCATGATCTAATAAACAGGACATTACACTATGAAGAAATGGTGATTGGTTTTGTTCATTCCAAAATGACAGTATAAGTAGATAGGTATTCTGCTTTTAGAAGTTCTCTCATTTTCTATAATTGCTTAGTGGGTGATGTTCTCTATTGCTTTTCTTTTGGCACTTCTGTCGGCTTTTTTTTTTTTTTTTTAATTCATTGCTTTACTGCCCTGATAGTGGAGCAGGCTTGCTCCAAACTGGAAAAAAAGCTTCAAGTATATTTCACTCACACTTTGTCTTCAAAGAATTATTTATTCCTGTACACATGTTGATCTCACTTTGTAGTGCAGGAAATGTTGATAATTTTCAGTAAGAATGGGGAGATACAGCCTCAGAATTTCTAACTTTTCTAATGCAGACTTGGAAAGATCTGCACATGAACAGCAAGACTATGTACTTTGTATGCAGCTGGCTTAAATATATTTGATTTACATCAGCAGTAAGAAACTCCTGTTCCTTTGTTCTGTCCTTCCAAGGAGCACCTGTTGACATTTTCACTGGGCAGTCCTAATGAGTCAGAAACACAGGAAAAAATTAAATGAAAATACGAGAAAAAATGAAAGAGAATTTTTCCTCTGTAGATAATTTGCAAAAAATGCACGTTTAGGCTTCCTGGAAGGTTAGCTTAGACAATAAAAAGATAAGGCCTTGTAGAAACTGATTCTTGTCTAAAAAATTTTAGATGGTCAGCATATTTATGTAGAAGTTTAAGTCACACTATGTTTAAAATGGGAAAACGGAAGCCTAAAAATTAAAATCAGAGTCCATCTTTACCAAGTGAATCAGTAGTAGAATCTTCCTGACTCTGCTCCACAGTAAGAGAGCAGGGACGTGGGCACAGTGAGCAACAGGCTGTTTGGTAATTCATTGCCAGCCAGAATTAAACCATGACATAGAACAACAGGTACTTTTTGAAGTTATAAATATAAAAACTGCCTGAATTTCAGTGCAGTTTTGCTTATGCAGTGTCCTACAATATCCTGTATAATGTTTTGTATGTTTCTCCTAATGAGAAAGCCTCAGAATTTTAGTGCAGTAATTTGATATTTCATCATTTCTAGGATATTTAAATGTTCTGAAGTGCAAACTAAAGCTTTCTATTAATTTGTCCTTTTGGCACAATTTTATGGTATTTCTAATATTTGCAGTGGGCTACATCAGACAAATCACTGAGCTTGTCTAATTATCACCTTTAGGATTTTAATTTTGTTTTCCCCAGATGTCTTAGGAAAACTGTTTATCTTATTAAGGACTGCAGTAAGAGCTTCACAGACTTCATCTTTAAAAAGAAAAAAAGGATGTTAAGCATGTTTGTAATGAGGTTATTCTCAAAAAAGTCAAAAGCAACCACTGATTTTAAATTATTGCAATTTTTTTTCTCAGATTTCCACTCTGCCATGTGCCTGTATTACAGTTATTAATTACACATATGATTGGTACATTGTTTTATTAGAATTTCTGTTTGCTTGTCTCCATTTCGCTGCTCCCTTCCTTTCTCTTTGTCTCCATTTCATAAAACATTCTTCTTGAGTTTTGTTTTTTTTACTATGTTTTATTTAGAAACTCTCTTTATTTTTTTCTCATTTTCCCTATTTACTTATGTGGTTGTCTTCTTCCTCTTAGTTGGAATCAACTTTTCATATTATGTATCCCACAGGATTTTCACTGGAACAGAGGAAAGGTTTGAGGAGGAAGGAATGGCAGAGAGAAACTACCACATACTGACCATAATCCCCTCTTTCTGCACCTCTTGATTCCTTGCTGTAAAGACCACCAACTGGCCAGTAGCAACAGTAAGGTGGGGAGGACAGGAGACTGGAGTGAAGGACTGAAGATGAGACTGGAAAAGGGAGAGAAAAGGAAGAGATTTAACGTTTGTCTTTTTGTTTCCCACTGACCAAATCTATAACTAAATATTATTTTAGCTGACAATAAATATAGTCAATTTTCCCAAAGCCAAGTCTGCTTCTCCTGCAATGCTAAGTTGCATCTCCCCATCTTTGTCTCAACCCCTGAGATTCCTGCTCTCCCTGTTTTCTCCGCTATTACTGTCTTCTTTCCTGGAGGTGGGAGGAGGGCAGCTGGGTGGGAGTTTGGCTGTTAGCCAAGACTAAGCAACCACACAAAATCAGATCAAGATGTGCATAAGCTTTTTCTGCACCCTGCAGAAGAAATCATGCTAAGCCTTCATTTCAGTTACAATCTTCAAAATCAAGGGGTTATCCTTCGTTATCTCTAAAAAAAGCTGGTGGAAATACCTAGACTGTAAATGTTTGACCTTAAACCAGATAGGAACTGATCAATATTCTAAATTTTATTTATTTCTACTTTTTCTCTTTTTCTCTTTTCTGCCTTCTTCCTGTTCTGCCACAGTCTCTGATCTTTTAGCTTTTTTCTCCTACTATCTCTCCTATTTTTCCTGCGTCTTCAGTACCATAAAGGAATTGAATTTTACCCTCATGTACTATCATGGTCAAGATTTTAGTCATATGTGTAATAAACTGCATTTTTAAACCATGTGTGTCACTGTAGCTCCATTAGGGTTACTGTAGCTATGATATAGCAACTGAGATCTGGTCCAGAATTCCTCATGGTACTTAATGGAGCCATTCTCTTTTTATGTAATCAACTGATAAATTAAATTATTGTGTTCAGACTGAGGGCCTCTGAATAATAAATAGCCACTGGTTTTTTTTATTATCCCATGATGTAATTTAATAAAATCAATGTTATTAGTTCTCATAGTTATCATAGCTCAATAAGGTATAGTTCTTTAGATAATTTTTTAAAATAATAAGAAAAAATGAAAACTAACATTTGCTGATTACAGTAGATTTTTTCCTTCCATTTTTCCTGGTGATATATGCTGTAACATGTGAAATTACTTATTTTTACTATTAATATAGCAAACACAAGAGAATGTAACATACATTTACATAGACCATCAGATGCTCTTTTACAGATTACTGAAACAGATGAGAGTTTATTGTCAATGACATTACCTGAATTGGCTGTGTATGTCATTGCATGAACAGTATGGTTTGAGTATGCTTTGGCGAAATGTACTGGCAATTCTCAGAACAGCAGTTTTCATAAATCCCAATTAGAGATTACAATGCCAAATAATCATAAATCTTGATGAAGATTGGGAGACAGTGATTTGTGTTCCAAAAGCAGTATGACAAAAAAATTACAATTAATATTCATTGAATTCCTTGAAAATGAGCTAGAAATTTTTTGAAGAACAATAAATCTATACACAGGTGCCTGTCTCAGATGATTTGAAAGAAACATAGGGTCCTACATAATGAAATTTGCCATGAATCCATCAAAGGAACATTTTCTGTGCCTGTAATTATTCAGGATAGATTTTTGTAATAAAGATATATCTCAACCATTTTTCCTTTGTTCTTTTATGATTTGCAGTTTTCATTGTGTTATGTTTGTAACATGAATTTGTTGAGTCCTGAGAACTCACTATAGAAAATGTAAGCAGATACCTCTAAGGAATAATAAACTGAAACACAGTTGGCAGAAACACATTTGGTACTGACACCCAAATGAGTAGTGTGTGGGCAGCAATTTAAACACCAGCTTGCAAAGCAAAATGGCAGTATAACAGAGCAGGAAGGTGATCATCTTTCTCCATATGGCTCTGCTGAGACCACACATACAACCCTGAATGCTGAAATCTCCTGGGTGTTTCAGTATGAGGGTGATATTGACTAATTGTAGTTCTATTCTCAAATATATTCATTGATATAAGGTCTTCTGGAAACTTTCATGAGATAGGCTCTTCTTTATTTCTGCCACTGACATTCCACAGTATTATCTTTGTGCATGTATTTCTAAGTGGTTATTTTAAATATTCCACTGAAGAATATATAATGAGCACATGTTAAAACAGTTCAAGCATTGTTTTATTTTAGAAATTAACAAATTCTTTCAGGAAATATACTTTTAATTAAAATGAGAGCTCACTGTTTAAACAGAATTCATATTAAGCTTTTCACAAAACACTATCCTTTGTCCAGCATGAAAACATGAAGGTTCCACTTCTAGCTATGTTTTTCTCTAAGTGCTATACTTTTCAAAATGAGAGAAAATTAGGGAAAGTAATTTCCCTATAGTGTTCTTTACTTTTAGAGTTCCAGGGTTGGCTTTAGTATGTGTATAAGTAGTTTTGAGTCTGTTTTAACCTGACTACAGTTGCTGTAATTTTTCTTCCTAGTGTGAGGTTATTAAAATGTAGGTGAATGAAATCCTGTTCTGTTCTTTTCCATTCTGATCTACTTGTATTTCATCCTAGTCTAATTTAGTTTCTATTCTTTTCTCAGGCCAAGTGTGTATATATCATCACTACTTATCAACTGTTGATGACTTGTTTGTGTCAGGATGCTTTGTACCATGAGAACAAAATAAGCAGCCGCATTGCTAAGTATCCTCAGATAATAATGAGGGCATTATTAAAGATAATTACAGTAAGAGTGTTGATGTTACATCATTATCTAAACAACTAGTGAAATAAGACAGGCTTCTGTATTTTAGCTTTTACTTGAAATAGTTTAACTAGAATCTAGTCACTTTAACCAGGAGGCATGGATCTGTACTTCTCCCAGAAAGTGTAATTTCCTATTGTGTTCAGACGTATTTTAGTTTAGCACTTATTTCATCATTCATTCCTGCTCTTGGTATTCCACATTATTTCAAACAATTCATTGATTTATAGTTTCTGCTTTTTTTTTTTTTTTTTTTTTGTGAGGAATATTTGCTTGGAGAAATAGATGTCTCCCTTGAAAATATATGAGTAATTTTCTTTCCTAGTAGTAAATAAAATCATCATTATCCTTGTCCTCATTAACCTGTTATTAAGAAATAAATTGAAAATTCATGCATTCTTCTTAAATGTTTATAGAAAATATAAAAATAAAAAATGTTTTTTTGGAAATGGAACACATTTATAGCACCTGTCTCAACCATCTAGTGTTGTGCAAATCTACTATGTGGATGAAGTGATGCCAGCATGTAGCTTGGAGGACATTGACTCAGAACACACACTATCAAATTTATGTAAATGAGTTCTGTACTTGATCAGTCAATATCGAGATCCGAAAAAAAGCTCTCCAAAGACTTAGGACATGCAAATAACTTGTTTAAATTTTTTGAAAATTTTATTGGAAAGGAAGTACTAAGCTAGAAAATCTCATTGTAGAGTGCAAATGACATAATTTGACAAGGGTACAAGCAAGTGGTAGCAAGTTTCCAACATTCAGTACCCTTTGGACTAGACTAGATCATCATCTAGTTACTAAATATAAAGTTCAAACCATTTGGAAAGAGAATGACTTTGTAGAAACATTGAAGTACTACACAATACGTTAGTTCAAATTTATGACTAAAATATCTTTCAGTTAAGCTAGAGGTTTTTCTACAGCTGCCCTGACACAGAGGCACAAGTGCACACAAGGTCAATGTTGTAGTACAAAAATCCCTGAAGGAACAATTTCAATTGTATAATGTCACTATGCAGGGCAAGAAGAGATTCACATGCTAGATATTTGTAAAATTAGGTTGAAACATGCAACATGGAAAGAACTCTAGATCTCTGTTATGACGGTGTTTGGGGTGAGATAGAAAAGCAGAATCATGTGCACCAACAGCAGCTTTCTAATACATTGGTCGTCCTTGTGAGTCTGCTTACTACCAAAACACAGTTACACAAACAAAACCATGATTACATTAGCTCAGGGTATGAGTGACCCAGACAAGTCCTGAAACCTGCACTGCCACATCAATGCAAGTTTGTGGGCTTCTGTTAGCAAGTCAAAATCGTATGTACCAGGTTAAACACAGAACACAATTTTAGCAAGATAGAGAATAATCAAATAGATTCTTCATTGAGACTGTAGTCAATCACTGGAACAGGCTTCCCAGGGAAGTCGTCAAGCCTGTCAGAGTTCTAGGAGTGTCTGCATTATATTCTTTGTCATATGATTTAAGTAGTCCTGCAAGGATCAGAGAGTTCCTTGGTGATGCCAATGAGTCCCTTCCAACTTAAGATATTCTATACATCCATAAAAATAATTTAAATTAGAAATTGGAAAGTTATACTTCTCTATTCAACATTTTAAGCTCTTCATTGGGAAGCAAATCTTTCAGGTATTCAGACTCCAGCTAAAGCAGATAATTTTTAAATAACAGGAAAAAACACAACCTGGCATCATTCCTCTCCTTTCCTCTCCTATGAAGTAAAGCTGAGTACCTCTTCCTTTGTAACCTAACAAGCCATTCCTCTTTTTTCTGCTTAGGGTTGCTCAGACCATTTTCTTTTTGACAGAACATTGGTTTTCTCTAGGTAACATTTCACATTAGAAGCACTTTAGCTTTGCTCCCTATCATTTGTCTGCATTTTGCTCATTCAGAAATGGTATTTAATACAGTTGGTTGTGGTGGGTTTACATGATTTTTGAAAGTGTAGCAATAACTGGACTATCTACACTTAGACCAAAATTTATCTGGCAAGTGACAACAAAAATATTATATTGGTTGTTGTCAGTATCTCCATTTTGGTGTATTTTTGATTGTACCTGCAATATGCTTACCTGAGGATTAGAGGCAGGCAAGCAAAAAAATTAATTTGAAATATCACTCATGGTTATGCTTTAGACAGTGATGCAGTGATTACAATATCAGGCAAAAAGCCAGAACACTATGTTCCCTTTCTTGGTCATGTATTTTATGATAAATGTCTTCCAGTTAATTCAATATGATTTTTTTTTCCTATAAATCTGGGAGTTTATGTCTGCACTACCAGTAAGTGAAGCAACATCAAAGATCTCTAGTCTTTAATTTGGTAATTGTTGATAGAGAAGTAAGCTAAATTATTTAGAACTGCTTGGAAGGATCTCTACATTACATAAATTACAGGAATATAAAAAAAACATTAATTCTCTTTTCTTTCTTATCTGTTCTACATCATTTTTTAAAAATTATTATTATTTCATCATGCATACGTGGTTTTGGGTAGGACAGATATCTTCTGCAGTAGTAGAAGTAATAAATAATAACAATACAGGAAGGATCCAAAAATTAGCTGGCAGTTTTCATCATTTTGAAGGCCAGAACACTTTGTGAGACAAAAAATTTCATTCAGCAATTTCCGTGGTATTTCTGAGATTTAAGGTTTAACTTCAAACACTTCAAATGGTATCTGTTAAAAAAGACATATACTTTGAATTAAACATTTTGAGTAAGACCAAGCCCGTCATACAAGATTTGTTCCAGCAACTAATTCCTTGTGCTAAAAAGTTCAACTTTATTTGGTAAATCTGTCTAACTATAGTTCTTAAACTGTGGATTTTTATCTGCTGCACTCATGTAGCACCATAATATGAATGGACTGTGATTAGACATTATTAGATTCCTGTTAATGAATCAAATAAATAAAATATCTCAGAATAAGACAAGCTTCCTAGAATTCATGTGTTTGGATAGTTCCTTTTTTTACATCCCCCGGTTTTCCATATTCTCTATGATGTCTGGGACACAATGCACTATTACATTAATGGCTTCTCTAATGAACAAAACAGAGGTTTTACCATTTAACATCTGCATAAGTGTTACTAATTTCCTGCCTTATTTATTATTTTCCTGCTCAGATTTAAAAGTACTTCACAATTTTATCATGGTATTGAAGTGAAAACTGACATCCAGTTATTGCTCTCCTTGATACTGCTTGCCATTCCATGATCTCATTCTTATTCTTCTTTTCATTCTTTAATCCCAGCAGCAATTTGTCTTGTTTTCAATTATTTCAGTTTATTGGATGGTGTTGATTGTTCCACTATCCCTTAATGATTTATCTGTTCATATTTTTATGCTTCATTTTGCTATTTACTTGGTAACAATGAGATAAACAACTCCTGAATATATAGGTAGGGTTAGTTGCTGCTCAAGATGAAGGAACAGGATTCTCTCTCAGGTCTGGAGACTGTAGTTTTGGAATATACTGACAGACAATGGAGATGTTGTTTACTCTGGAATTGAAGAATATTAGCCCACAGATATTATCCATCAGGTAAGTGCAGGCATAAACGACCATAAAAAATTGAAGGCAGGCATGTAATTAGACATTTTAAATTTTATGTCATCTCTTCTACAGCCATATTTTTTAAATTCTTTCCTTCAAAAATCATGTAAGGCAAAAAAATAAAATTACTAGAATTTTTTTAATAGTGAAACTCTTATTGTATTCACAAGCTGATGTGAAAGTATCATCCTTATGAAGTATTTATGGACATGTTTTATTTATAGAATGCTCTGACAGTTATATCAGGCAGAGTACTGAAAAAATGGCAAGGAATTTTTGTGTTTTATAAAAATGTAGCCCTTAAGACAATGTCATTATGCCTTTCTAAAATTGATAAAGAACATAATAAACTCTAGCACCTGCTCATTTTCTTAAAGAAACATCAATTTATCTTAATATTATTCAGTTGTACAAGTGAGAAATACGCATGTGGAGGACACAAGACAATCCTAACTGCATTGAACAGATGCTTCATGCTTTAGTATTTTAAATTATGTATGATGCATGAATGTTTCTTTTCATTAATGTGCAAATTGGAACTGAAATTTTGCACAAGTTTTGTGTGTCCTGTATCCCAAGGAATATGGCCAATTAAAATGAGATATTTTTTTTGTCCATATAAAAACAAACATGCATTGGATGCTGTTCATTAGAATGTCAGTGCTTTCAGGAGCTCACACTTTCCCACACAGCAGATCCTTTTAATGTGGCCATTCCTAATTTCTGTCTGAAATGTTGCTGCCTACTCACTCACAACCTAGGGCAAGATGAAGTTTTCTAGAGCATCAATGTCAAGTTCCCTTCCTTCCTCCTGTTTTAAAATCTGAGCCCATTAAAGACCTGTTCCCTTGCAGGAAAAAGAAAAACAACAACAAAACAAAACAAAAAAAAAACAAAAACCACAAAGTAACGAAACAACCCCCCTACACACCCTAATTTTGTTAAAAGCAGTTCTTCTGATCAACATTCACAACGGATGTTAAAATTTCCTTCTGTGGTCTTGAACCCATTTAGGTCAGTGATAACAGTATCTGTCAGTAACAGATCATTCACACCTGCAGTGGCTATCATGTAACTAATTAAAAACTAACAAGAAGCCCAATTATTATGAAGCTATCATGCATATTTTCAGCTAATAGAACATTTTAGCATGTAGGCAGACATTTTTTAAAAATGGTTAAATAATTAGTTTGTGAAAGGGAAGACAGTTACCAAAAGCCAGTTCTTATCAACAAAAAAACCTTTAACCCTAGTTTAGAATTATTTCACAGCTATTTACCATTGCAAATTTTTGTAAATTTAGTAGCACCTCCATAACTTCCTAAAACATGTTGAAGAAATGCCTCATGGTGACAGTTCTATTTTCAATGAAACTGTAGTTATGAAATGAGAACTACTAAATAATTGCTGTTTTGTTCAGTGAATATTTTTGTCTTTTGTGGTGAGAGTTTAGTACATCCTAACATCCAGACATGTACTCATTTCTGTAAAATATTTTTGATGTAGTGGCTGTTCTCTAACATAAGTTTTATTCTTAAGTAGATAAAATATAATAACTTCTATTTATATTTATTGCAAACTGACAATAATTGTTACAATATTTTAATTGACTTTAATTTTAAAGATCTTGCAGAAAAATAATCATTAAAAGCATTTTTCCTTAGCATCAGTAGTCCCCATAACAGACTATAAAATACCAATATTTTTCAGGACTAGAATTACAGTTTGATTATTCCTATGTGGCTTTCGTAGTCAATGTACACTATTCAGCTTTGAGATCTCAAAAGTTTTCTCTCTAAAAGATCAGATTATTCCTTCCTTACAAGAATTAAAGTATACTTTCTATTAGCTGATATTAGAAGAGGAGAATGTGTTTTAAAAAGTCTAATATAAAGCCTGTTAAAATCAATAAAAGAACATCCCATCATTCTATGCACACTTTATCATGCCTCTGCTCTTTTATATCTAGGGCTTTTACTCTTCTTTCCGCCTAGCACAACACACAACCTTGAGTTACACATCTAGTAGCAATGCAATACACAGAAATATTGAGCATCCAAAACAGAGGTTCCTAAAGGGCAATACACACATTATTTAAATTAAAAGGGAATTCAGTGAGTTGAGGATGGAAGGGAAAGGCAAGACAATAAAGCCTTGGATGTGCTAGCCTGATGACTGACCAAGGCATATTGAATGTTGCTGACTAAGCTGAAGAGTTGGAAATAGAGACCAGCAAAAAAAAAAACAGATTTATATATTCTAGGTTAGTAACATACATGAATTTCCACGACGCCTTTCACTCAACATTTACAGTTATGAATGACTACTTGCACACAGTGGATTAGTGCTGGGATTTTTTGTACATTGTATTCTTTGCAGGTAGGAAATAGTAATTTAAGCTACTCAGTATAAGTCTGTGGTCAAAGGCAGGATGCCAAAATATCTCTGCATTTTGTCAGTTCAGTATTTATCTGATAGGTTCAGATTTCATAGTAATTATGATATAAGGATTGTATTCAAAACAATACCTCTGAATAAACAATAAACCATAGCTTGGGTAAGTGAAGGAAAGGATCAAAGTGGGTGTTTGCATTCAAAGTCTGAAAATTGAGTTTTGCCAGCAGAGATGTCACATTTAAACAGTGTTCTCCATAGGCTGGTGAAAAGTCACAGACACTGATCTCATTACTGCAGCGACACAGGTAAGGTCCCCGATCCAATTTAAGAAAGTTCTGGCAACTCCTACTTTATGGATCCTTCTCATCTGTCGACTGTTGGACACTGAAATACTAGGCACAGCCAATTCCTAGAAAATTTTCTGTGTACAACCCAGCACAGTCATAGGCACCAAAAGGGTTTTCTAGTAACAAGGAAGATCTTCTTAATTTTAATTTTTTCTATCAATTGTTTACATATTTGCTTAAACAAAATATATGCTGACAGTTATTTAAATATTTGTTTAAATGCAGAAGGACATTTAGAAACCCGTCTCATTCAAGAATCCCACTCCTCCAAGAATTCCATTTTTCTTCCTACAATTTT
Source organism: Corvus kubaryi (assembly GCF_017639235.1). Taxonomy (NCBI): domain Eukaryota; kingdom Metazoa; phylum Chordata; class Aves; order Passeriformes; family Corvidae; genus Corvus; species Corvus kubaryi. The sequence continues at coordinate 12,840,134 of NW_024582073.1, forward strand.
TCTTGGCTTGAATATGAACATGGGAGATGATAAGGAATTTCACCTGTGAATTTATAAATCACCATGCTGGTGTCAGCTGGGATAGAGTTAATTTCCTTCACAGTGGCTGGCATGGTAGGGCTATGTTTTAGATTTCTGCTGAGCACAACTTATTTTTATGAACTATATCTTCCAGGAAAAAAGTTCTGGCCTAGAAAAGTGTTTTTTAAAAGAAATTTTGTATAGGAAAACAATTTTCTGTACTAAAATTCAGCAGATCAGTTTTCAACATAATTTACTTCATTTTTGGAATACACTCAATCTGAGCATTCATGCATGCTGGAAATGAAGATGGCAGGCAGGACAGCAGGCTGAAGCACTGCACAGTATACATTATCTAAGAGAGTATACAGAACTCGCACTCACTTTGTGTAAGCAGTGGTCCAGGATGTCCTGAAAAGGTCGTGTAAATACATGTGGACAAAAAAACAGGCACTTTAAAAATACAATTAGAAATAAGGCAGCAGGCTGATGGGCTTTAGTTTGTCATATACAAGAGCTGCAGCCAGCTAACTAAGACTAAACCATGTCATGTGAAAATAGCGCCTATGTTTGCTCTAATTTTTTTCACTAGTTGATAGACGTTCCATGAGGACAAAGGTATAAATTTATTGAATAGTAACAACATTTATTTTGGATGCAAGACTATATGTAAACAAATTTTGATAGCAGAGATAAGCAAAATGTCTTCTTAGACATTTTATTGAAGACTTCAATAAGAAAATGTTATAGGAGCTTTTCTTCAAAACTACTAAATAATGGAGGTGGAAACATTGAATTGGACTTGAACCTGTGACTCCTATATCCAATGCGAGCATCCTAAAAATTAAGAAGCTGGGAAGATTTGAGTTTTGAAAATATATTTTGCTTTCTGTGTAGTGATCCCGTTACTACTTTCCTATAAAGCTGACTGGAGCAGTCCAAGCAAGTAAGAAGGAAGTCTGTGCTTAATCTGCAGCTCCTATTGAAACTTGTAGTGCACTGGGTACCTCACCTCTTATTGCTGTTAATGTCCTCTTTAGGTGTGCAGTGAGCATGATGGAGAGCACTGAGGGTCTCCAGTTCCAGACATTTTATGCATTTCAAATGCTGGGCAGAACCTGAATAAGAGTTTTTAAGATCTAAATTTTAAAACTGTTTGGAAATTAAAACATTCATTCACAAACTATTTTGGGACCTAACAACCCATGTATTTCAATAGGACTGAGTCACTATATATTTCAGGCATATTCTTCAGATTCTTTTGCATTAAGGTAGCTAAATATTTGGGAAAGAAACACCCACTGCTTAATCTTGCCCTCTTCACTGAGTCTTTATTTCTGGCTATTGCTAAATAGGCCTGAGGCTAAATGGCTCTTTAAACCAACCTTCAATATTTTTTCTCCAGGGATTTGCATTACTTCTATTAAATACTAGCATCTAGATATTAATGTACAATTTAGTGTTCTGTAAGTTTTTACTAGTACATCATCTTTGAACTATTAAATCAATATTTTAATAGATTTTAATACATATACCTAATCTCCAAAATCTGAGCAAATTTATGAGAAATTACTATGGTTCATTTGTAAAAGGAACATTTATGCAGGGCACTCAGCTATTGTTTTTCAGCACAGCTCCTCAGAAAGCACATTTTTGATAATAACTCTTTAATGCTTTTATATATTTATGTTGGTGTCATGAGATTTTAGGGTTACGAAATGTACAAAGAGTTTAGAAAATGTTTGGGGAGGAGATTCTAACACAGAGATTCCCCAAATATTGTAAGAAGCTTCTATGGAAAGATGAAATAAGAAAACCATGCAGTGAAAACATCTGGCCTAACTGTAAGGAAAAACTCTGAAAAATTCCCCAAAGGACTTCTGTGCTGGCTTACAGACTTGCAGTTAAAGTATGGACTGTGATGAAATACACACACAAAGAAATTTTACTCAAAACTCTCTGCAGAAAACATGGTATGTTAAAATAAAATAGGTAAGTTATTAATCTTTATTTTGTTTTAATGAATATCTCTTCAAAGAGAAAAGGTATCTCTTATCTCCTGTGCATTCATTCTACAACTCTGCAGACCATAACCAAATGTACAAATTTGGCAAAGACATTAAATTCAAGTATATCATAAATATGCAATCTATTATTTGCAAAGGAACTTTTTCATAAATTCATGTTGGCAGCCTTCAAAGATGACTAGAAACACTTTAGGTTTGAGCTCATTTTAGTTCAAGGTGATACATTTGAGATCATTTGCTTTATCTCCTTGTAACATGCACTTTTTCTCCAGAATATGCGAATGGTGCTATAATTTTAATTCTGCGGGTGTTCAAATGTACCTCTATATAAAGGGCTTAGCAAAAGAATGATTCACTCGAATTAAGTTTTATGTGTCTTTTAAAAGGTTTTCATGTTATTTCTCAGAACAGTTAGAATATTCAGCTCTTTTTCTGTGTGTTCTGGTTAGTGTGTATATTCATAATTGTTATTGGCATTTGCAGTAATTATAATACTCATTAAAAGAAAGGCTACTTAGCATTTAACATAAAGTGGTGGGTTTAAGTAAATTTTTTTTTTTTAGGAGTCCTATGCCCTTGCAATGACATTCTTCTTTTTTATTCTGGTATGCAACAGACCTATGCTTTTTACAAGGTTATTCTCCCCTCTTTTTCTGTTTCGATTTCTTCAACTTGACATGAGCCTCCTTGCAGAATACCACATAGTGGAAGTGTTAGACTGAGATTTGACATGTGGCATCACATAATAAGTGTCTTCATGAGCATCAGGCACTTGAAATCTGTATCCTTCTAGAAATGCTGAGTTTTAACACGAGAACAATTATCTGCAGCATAGCAACTTGGACATGGTTACATGACCTGAAGCTTACTCTCTTGAAGAATACCTTCTACTGTGTTTCATCAAAATCAAGTTTTACAAAAAAATTAATCAGTAGAAACAAAAGTCAAAATACACAAGTATGAAATTCATGCATGTGAAGACAAGGAAAAGGAGTATTTCAGCTACAGCTCTGCTTATACCTGTCAGGGAGGTTAATTGAACACTGTTGTGGTTGCAGCTAAGACAAATTTTTGCTGTAGGTGGGAGGAAGTGTGGCTAAGGCCCAGATGTTGTTCTATATCATCTCACATTATTTCTGGGGGCAGCAGAAAAGGAAATCTTCATTTCTGAGGAGAAGTTCCTTCCAGTCAAGCAAGCGTAGCAGACAAGCAGTAGGGCAACGCTTTTTTAGGTGGTATGGCTGCGGCTGGGTCGAGCGCCACAGTCTCTATTTTGTACAGTTTTGTTATTAGTATTGTTGCTCTTGCTGCTTGTTTTCTTATATTATTGTCTCCAGTAAATTGTTTTATCACAACCTGTGATCTCTGTCTTTTGTGCCTCCAATTCTCCTCTCCAATCCACTGCAACAGAGATGGGAAGGAAAAGGCAGGGCGGGGAGCGAGCGGCATGTGATTTGGAAAGACTCGGCGGAAGCACTGAATCGGGGAAACCATTCCTAAGCCACAACAGATGTAAAAGTCAGAAAATCATTTCTGAATTTAGGAAGCCAGAAGGCAAAGGTTTAATTAAAATAACTTCTGTGTCATACTTTAGTATGGAAAGTCTTTAACCTAATAGCATTCAAATCCTTTTTTTGATTCAAATTTTTACTGAGTTTTCATGTCTCATCTTTGATCAGCACATCAGTCTATCTGCTAAGTAGGTAGAGCTAAAACATGAGACAGAATGAAGCATACCATATTAGAAAAAAGATTTATTACTATGATCCCAGAGAAGGTGTAATCTGCATATGAAAGGAAAAAATAAGGCAGGCTTTACATTACTTACTGTTTGTTTTCTTTTTGAATGCCCAGAGAGAGATGATTTTCAGAAGATCTTCACAATTTATGTTCATTGTAATCTGACTGTGTAAATAGCAAGGTAGCTCAGACAAAGAAGACATGTTACTTGAGTAAAAGAAGAGCAATTTATTAGCTGTAACACCACACTTCAAGGGAAACTTTGTTTATGTGAAAGACTTAAACATACACAATGTGTGTAACAAAACAGTTTTAATATAGAAGTGGGAAACATCCTTGAAGGACATAGGAAAAAGCACAATGAAGAAAATATACAGCAGGAAGTGTGTCAGGTGTGGCCATTTAAATCCCGCTGAAAGGGAAGGCATAATTTTCTCATAAAAATGTGGAACTTCCTACTCATTCCATCTGATGAACGTAAAAGTAAAGATATAGCCAAGACATCATCAGCCAGCTACACAAACCAAGATTTTTTTGGCTTAACTCAAGCCTTGGTTTAATTCAAGGACTGTTTGGCCTATCAGGGAATAATGGTGATAGCTGCAATGACGGTCTGTGAATAGCAATATTTTACCTATCAACAAGAGTTCTAATTTTACTGCAAAAAACTTCTTGATGTCCTACAACAAAAGAAAATTTCTTCTTTATTTCAAAAACCAAATCACTATATCCACTTAGAAATTTGGCACTTAAGAAAAAGTTGTGGCATCCCAACAAGGAAGATATAAAGGAGCATATAAAGTGACTCTGTACCATGAACAGGCACCGTACTTGCTCCCCTTGGTACAAATAAATATTCCTGGACATCTCTGTATGACTTTACTTGTATATCAAAACCAGATGGACAGAGGACCAGACTTCTTCTATATATTAGAGAATTTTACCCTCAGTATTTCTGGAAGAAATAAATGCCATTAAAAGAAAAAAGTGCAGCATACAGCCTTACTTTCGAGAATGATTGTTTCTGCAGCACTGACTTTCTGCTTATTTTCAATCAGCTTACACAGACAACAATAGTGGCAATAGCATGGGACAGAAGTTAAACTGCAATCCAACCCAAAAATAAGTACAAAACAGAAATATGTTTAACCAGTTGAGAAGAAGGAAAGCTAATGCTTAAAACATCTTGTGAATAACTAGGAAATTACATACAGTTGTATCTTACAACACTGATCCTCATAACTGATTCACTGAGATACCAGTTCAGTAAAGGATCTTGGGGCAAAGGTCAAGAAACAATAATTAGGAAAATGGAGAGTATTGGCAAAAATGTGTCCCTGACTCTGTAAGTGCAGAATCAGGCCAGGCTGGAGAGTGAACAGCTGACAATATGAAGAAAAGACTACCCTGAAACAAAAGGCTTTCAATATTACAGGTCAGAGTTAAAAAGAAAAAGAAATCTTGGCTTTACAGTGATTGCCAAAACAGTATATTGACAATAGATGGAAGAAATGCAATGGATTCTACAATCTTGCAAGAGTTAGCAAATCCTCAAAGAGTGTGTGAAGCAGGGATTATGAAAATAGGTTATGCTTTGAGTGCACTCAGAAAGCATAAGCCAAAGGGACTGTGAATGTACTTATAAATCATTAGGGATTTCTGTAGGAATCCTTGCAGAAGGTTAGTAATACAGTGTGCTTAACATCACTCTTGTTGTTTTATGGTGTAAGCTTGCAATATTTCCTTTAATAATTTTAATGTGACTTTTAAGAAGGCTGAATCCAATTAAAAAGCATGTGTTTAATGGCCTGTCTTTCTCTCATACTAAGCAAAAGAAATAGAATTTGAAATGTTCTTTAGAAACTCAAGAAATCAATAAAATGAAGCAAAATAAAGATGAAAATAAAGCTATTAGCACAGTCCAGGAGAAAAATCGTGTACAAAGATAGTAAAACTGAAATATTTTCTATGACATAAGTACTGAAAAAAGACTGAGGAAGGATGTGGAAAATTGCTCTTAGAATCTGTGTCACCTGTACAGTGACTTAGGGCAAGAGTCATTTTAGTGGGATTTGACAGAGGTGTAAAATGTAAGATGCAGATGGTAATTTTTCTGCTCTACTTGGCATTGGTGAGGTTTTAGTTAGAATGGTGCTTTTTTGGTCACTGAACTATAAGAAAAAATGTAGACAAATTTGGAATCCAGAACGTGGTGGCAGAAATATTTAGAAGCTTTGAACATTATCCACAAAGCAAACACAAACCCAAAAAACTGCCTTAATTTGGTCTTGAAATGATTGATAAAAAACAGATAGCAGCCTTCAGATATTTTAAAGAAAGCGTGTCCTTGTCCACAGAGAGTATACAGAGATTAGCACGCCTAAATGACAAGATGTTCTTCCTGTATATGTCCAAAAAAAGTTTTCACCTGGGTCAAAAATGTTTGGGTCTGTGGATAAGATATTTGATAGGACAACAAAAGAAGTTGTGGTTCTGCATGTCTATTACATATATATATATACAAAGTGAATGAAGGTTCAATAGGATCAATGTGTATCTCCAACAGTGTTCCTCCAGGCTATATCAATATTTCACTTCCATTGCTAGTAAGGCTGAAACAGTGAACTAATGACTGTAAAGTGATATTGGCATGAAAATTACTCTGGTCTTAACTGCTAACCTATGGCAAGAATGTTTTGGTTTTTTTGTAATTGTAATAGAACAAGAGATTCCTATATAAATTCCAGCGCTATTCATCATCACAACATCTTAGAACTTCTTTCTTAGCTGCTAAATTGTAACCAAAATTCCAAGATTTTGCAAATGGTTTTCATAACCAGTCATTCTGTGATTCATTACACTAATGAAAGTGATAGTGAAATATTTGCTTCAGGTTTTTACATGACTGTAGAGTGCCAATATTTTTCAGCCACAATGTTTGAAAGGTTTTAGATGTGTCAAAGCAGTTTCAAAGATGTTTTCTCTTTCAACATGGAGTTGAAACTTATGCATAAAACTAACTTTTTTTCAGCTGTGTTATAAATCATTGTGCTTGTTTCTTGCTCTACTAGATCAGGTTTATTAAGTCACAAGAAAACACCAGAGATGTAAGTAACCTGTTAAGCGAGGTTTCATTTTTATACGATGTTTTAATAAAACATTCATATGATAGTTTTAATAAAAGTTCAGGAAAGTGACTTGCATTTCTGAACACTTCAGAAAAATTGACAAGTATTTTTGATAGCCAGCTCTAATTAGAATGCAAAACAAACCACAATATTCACAATCCAGATCATCACAGAAAGTTGAAAATACATGTGACTTCATCTGTCAGGCTTTGATAAGGCAAATTTCTTTTCACAGCAGCATTCAAAACACTTTGTATATAGCCTGTTGTTTTCTGGGTGCCTGTGGGTGGGTTTGTTTGTGAATACTCCAAAGACCTTAGGAAATATTAGTGACCATCTTTTTAATACAGGAAGACTTCTTTTCACTTTCTCGTCCTAGTCCATATAATTTTTCTGTACAAAAGTTATCCATGTTGTATATAAATATGCCTAGGACAAGGATGACAAAACAAACAACTTCCAATGGTTCACATTCTAATTCTTATTTAAAATAATGTAGAAAATTATTGGCAGTTAAACCTCTCTAGTGTCATCTAGCTGCAAAGTAAAGTAGAGGTTATTTTAACAGTAACCAAAGTCAATATGTTTTTGGCTAGGTCTTGAAAATATTTTATATTTGTATTATTTGCAAGAGCTATTAATTTAGCTTGCTTGAATACAGTTCTTTATCCACCAGAAGAATTTCCTCTTTTCTCCTGCAAGGTAGTTTCTGGTTTCCTGTGCCTTTGTGATATTTTTCTAATATTCATAATTTGGTGGCTCATACAAAGACATTATTTGAGCACATCTCACATTCACAGGAGCAGCTGAATGGAAAATTTTATTTCCTGTTTTCATTTTTTCCAGTTAATTTATGCTTGAAGGAATTTTCCCTATTGACTTTGAAATGAAGGTGCCTGCTTTCAAGGTGGTGTCAAAGATTAAATGGTTTCATTTTTCCATTAGCAAATACTTTGTAACACAGCTTTGAAATTACTGTTCGTCAGTTGACACAGTCTAAGTAAAGCCCATTTAAACATAATTTGGTCTATGTGAGCTAGTTTTCTTTTAGGGTTCTCATACCATTCCTCCTTTTGCTTTTAATGATAATAGAATTTGAAACATTATTTCAGGTCTTCTTCTGAATAGTACTTACAGCTAAGAGTTCATTGCTAAAAGATAGTAAAAGTGATTTTTTTCCTTCATTGTTCCTTTCTTTAGGCACTGGCCCACTGTTAGTCACAAGCTGCATAAGCACAGTTTTTGGCAAGTAATCTACTGGACATGACTTAAAGTTGACAGCCTTGTTATCATTAACAGGAAATTTAGAATTATGTATTGGAATACAAAGAATTATGTCTGCTGCTATGATGTCATTGGTGACAGACAAATAAAAAAATAAATAGCTGAAGGTGTAGAAAACCATGGCTATGGACTCTTTGGTACTAAGCAATTCCTTAACTGTACCTCAAACCTGGAGCAAAATGGTGGTCTAGGCTCAAAGCTGTGGCAACTGTGTGATAAAATAAGTAACCTCTTATCATCAGAGGAATTGAGCTGTTCCACTGACTTTCCCCTCATTTATCCCAGCAGTTGTCTTTTTCTTAAACCAAAAATTAACAAGTTTTTGGACATCTCTTCTGAACCAAAGAGGTGCATAAAGGGTCATTTTTAAAATTGCAGGACATATTTTTACAAATCTTAGATGTGATTGAACAGCAGAAGTATAGATCACCTTGTACAGTTTCAGGTACTTAAATTTTTATTGATCTTCTACAGATTCATAAGAAATAGCCCATGGATTTTCTAGATTAGTTTAAACAACAATTTGAAAACTACAGGACTGTATGAACCCTTTAAGTGCCCTCCATGTCTACTGTTTTATAACTCTATTTTTAATGTTCCCCTAAGTTAGTTTTACTGGAGGATGTTATAGCAAGAAACGTGACTGCCTGCAAATCAAAACTGGTTTTGCATTATAGGATGGGTTTAATATAGTAATGTCTAAGAATAAACTGTAGATTACTCCACATGACTTCAAATAATATGCTATGAAGTCTGGGCTTGGACATATAACCTACACAGTATGGGCCACTGGTAATCAGTGTCAAAATAATAAACATATATCGAAAGCCTTTAGGGTGAAGTAGTAAGGTAGGTAGTATCATTACCTTGCAGGAAGAGTACCAAAGAATCACTGATTGACACCTACAGATATTTTATTTAACAGACATTGGAGATCAAGAATACCTGCAATGTGAGACTGGAAATTTACAGATGTTTAAAAACACAACTGAAGACAAACAGAAGTGTTATTGTAATGTGAAGTGCCAGAAGGTGCCACACACATGATTTATAGTCAGTACAAGGCACAACATCAGTATTGCCATATGAAGTTTCCTTATGAAATGGCTACCAAAAAAGCACATAATAAGGAGAAACAAAGGGTGCTGAGTGGCTATATTGTGTGCTACTCATTTTTATTTGGCTTTATCTTTCTCTTTCTTTTATTATTATAACCTTTTTTAAAACTTTTTTTCAATTGTTAAACTGTTCTTATCTCAACCCATGTGTTTCATTTTTTTTTTTCTGCCTGATTCTCCATCCTGGCCCACCAGAGTGGGGAATAAGCAAGTGAGGCAGCTGCATGGTACTTAGTTGCCAGTTGGGGTTAAGCCACAACAGTGCTTCAGTTTCCAAGAAGCAGGAAAAAGTCTCTGGGTAATGGCAATATCACATCTGTTACCATACATTCTTATAGGAATCCATAAAAATAATACACTTTGCATTATGCAAGTGCCTGTTATTCCCCAATATAGCAGAAATCCATTAAATACTTCTATGATTACTATATATTACACAGATCATAGCTACACAGTCAATTATATAGTTTCTTCCAGGGAAGAAACTCTTATGGGGGACTAGCATTTTCTTCTGCAGTTCTAATACAAACATCGGCAAAATACTGTTAAAAAATTCAGTAATTATTCTTTGTAGAAAATAAGCTCTGATTTCTTAGGACTTCTCAGTACAAAAAACCATTTGAACAATTTTATGACCAAATTATGTGTGAAACTCTCATTGCAAGCATCAACTTATATGAAATGTCAGGCACCATATCTATGCGTATATATATATATATACATTTACATATATATGCATACATATAAACAAAAGCTGACAAAAATATGTGTATATATATATTATTCATGTCTACCTCATATATCCATTTTTATACCTAAATCCATAATTTTTTTAACTTGTCAGTTTAATAAGAAACAATAAAGGAATTAAATTATTTCTATCTGAAATTTCTAACTTCTTTCTCTATGCCATACAATGTACAGACATTGATTCCACTATCTGTGGCATATTTTCTGTTCACTGAACAATAGCCATCCTTATAATTTTTGAAAAAAATCAAGGTCAAGCACAAGCTGGAATCTATCAAGTTCTAAGATAGTTATACTTGCATGGTGGCAACTTAGGGAATTCTTACTCACTTCAGTAGTTCAAGAAACATCACATACCATGGAGAGTAATAGGTATGTCCCATCTCTAAGAAAGAGTCATAGTGAAGAAAGCATCTTATATTTCATAAGTTAGGACATTTGAGAAGTAATGGAGAACAGGGAATGGCAGGAAGGTGGAATTTTGTCACTGAGTTAACCAAAACACAATGGATTTCTTATTTTCTTGGGACTCATGCCTTATCACTTCAGGTCTGTGTTCTGCTATGCTTCATATTGTGTCTGCTTCTCAAGGCCCCTGCTATCATACAAGGCATATATTTCTCTGGGCTGCATCAATATTTTACAATCATAAATATCCAATTTTATATAAAATAACTACTTTATCTTTACAAAACTATGGTTGGACCATAAGAAGAGAAAAAAAATTAAAATAAATTAGCTGTGGACCTTGTCAATTAGAGAAATTGCTTTCACGGAGAAATCAAGTAAAACAAAGCTACAGGAAGGTCAAGAAAAGTTCAGACAGAACAAGTCTGACAAATCTCAGTCCTGAGGCTCTCAAATATGAGTAAAAAGTTTATGGTCTGTTTCTAGGAACAGCAATATGGCCTTGGATTCTGCAACACAGAATTTTTTTCTACTCTCTGCTTGTTTATTTCTGTTTCTACCCATTTGCCAAGTCTGTTTTATCTGATCCTTTTTCTCATGAATCATACATTGAGTAGGGGTAGCAATTTGCAGAAAGAATGTCATACTGTATAAATATTTGTTTTTATCAACAAAGCTTATGGGTGTAACAATGTCAATCCAACATTCATTATGTTTGGTAGCACACTTTTAAAGCTATGTGCCATATGTTCCCTTCCATTTAAAGGCAGGGAAATTCCACTAATCCAATGCAAATCAGAGTAGGGTATAATCATAGCAGCCTGGAAAAGGAAGCAAGTGACACCAGGTGAGAAGTGATTGCCATGAATATGTTGTATTCGTACCAGAATTCATCCCATGGTAATAGCTCCTGGTGGATTGTCTAAAAAAAAAAATGTGAATAGCTGGAGAAGGAAAAAGGCATAAAATAACCTTAGGAGGTCAAAGTCTGTTATGCTAGTTTTACTGCTAGTGTTGGAAAGACAGGGAAGGGCAGAAATTCAGAGATTTTTCAGAGGTTAAGCAAACAATACAGGATTTTTTTTTGTTTATTTCCTTGCAACTCATTTCTTGAATACTTTTCCTGCTATGGGATCCTTCAGCTGTAGATCTAGAGTGGGATTCCAAGCTGATTCACCACAGAAGTTCTTAGTCTGGACTCAAATTATACAAAACTTCAATTTGACTTTGAAGTACAGAAATTTGCATGTGCTTTCACTGAAATTTTTTTTAAATTAATAAAATACATTTTCCATGTAAAAAAACACTTTATTAGAAGTTTGAAGTGCTATACTTCATAAACTAGATACTTAGAGGGTATTCCTAATACACAATTTTAGTATATTTGCTTTAGTTTCATTTTTTTCTTGTGTTGTTTTTGGGGCCATTGAGAAGGTCATTTCTCTCTATCATGTTTTCCATTTCCATTTTGCAGCCATACCTTATCTCATTTTTGTCTTATCTAGACTCAACAAATGAAATTCTTCTTCCTTTGATTCTTATAAATCCAAGTTTCCTTTCATACTGCTCGCACTACTGCAGGCTATCATTTTGTGCTATTGTATTTGTAATATCTAAAATTAAATGGCATTCTAGAAAAAGTATCATTTACACTTAAAGCAATAAAATAATATCTTCCTGCTATCTTATACAAGATTGCTTCTCTCCAAAATATTTAATTTTATGAAGAATATATGTAACTTTACAGGAAAACCTTCTCAGTTAATATGGTTTAAATCAAATTTACAAGTCTGTCTGTTCATATGTGATGAAAGAGAAGCTGATGGGGAAGCAAGCCAGCCTAGCTGAACAGAAATTTTACTGGAACTCAGGTTAAAAAATAGGAGAGTTCATGACCTATGATAGAAGAGGCAGGATGACTCAGGGGAACTCAGGAGGACTTACAAGGATATTGTGAGGTTGCACAGGGAAAAAACTACAAGGGTAAAAGCCAAACTAGAATTTAATCTGGCTACTGCTATAAAAGATAATAAAAATGCTACTGTAAATAGCATTCACAACAAAAAGGGGGGCTCAGGACAATCTCCATACTTTATGGAATGGAGGAGGAAACATTGTGACAGATGAGGAAAAGGCTGAGGTTCTCAATGCCTTCTTTGCCTCAGTCGTTAATACTAAGACCACTTGTCATCAAGGTACCCAGCACTATGAGCTGGAAGACAGGGACAGGGAGGAGGATGAAGCCCCCATAATCTAGGAGGGAGTGGTCAGTGACCTGCTACACCACTTAGACACACAAGTCCATAGGGCCAGATGGGATGAAGAAAGTGTACTAAGGAGCTGGTGCACATGCTCAAAGTCACTTTCAGTGGCCAGAAGGAGAATGAAGGGCCTGTCAGCATCATCCTCAGTGCTGGGGAAGGTCATGGAGCAGAACCCCTTGAATGCTATCACATAGCACATGCAGGACAACCAGGGCATCAGGCCCAGCTGGCATGGGTTTATGAAAGGCAGGTTCTCCTTGATGAACCTGATCAGCTTCTATGACACTGTGACCCACTTAGCAGACAAGGGAAAGGCTATGGATATTGTCTACCTGGACTTTGGTAATGCCTTTGACACTGTTTCCCATAGCATACTCCTGGAGAAACTGGCTGGTCATGGCTTGGACAGGTGCACTGGCTAAAAAATTGTCTGCATGTCCAGGCCCAGAGGGTGGTGGTGAATGGAGTTAAATCCAGTTGGTGGCCAGTTGCTAGTGGTGTTCTCCAGGGATGAGTATTGGGTCCAGTCATGTCTAATATCTTTATCAATGATATGGATGAGGGGATTGAGCGTACCCTCAGAGTTAGCAGATGGCACGAAGTTGGGTGGAATTGTTGATCTGCTGGAGAGTCAGAAGGTTCTACACAGGGATCTGGCAGGCTGGGTCAGTGGGCTTAGGCCAAGTGCATGAGCTTCAATACAGCAAAGTGCCAGTCCTGCAGTTTGGTCACAAAAGCTCCAGGCATCGCTACAGGCAGAGTGGTCGGAAAGCTGACTGATTGCAAAGGACCTGGGGCTGCTGGCTATCAGATGCCTGAACCTGAGCAGAGGCCATTATGACCCCAAGAGACTCTGACAGCACCAAAACATGTTCTTAACGCTGCTTCATTTTTCATCCTCTCACTTGACACTACTAAACATCTTTCTGCTTCTGTTTGGCTTCTTTTTAAATTTTCTTTGCTGATTCCTTCATTATTTATAAAGTCCCCTGATAACCCCTTGTTAGTGTATTCTCGTGTTGTAGTAATTTATAGCTTTTTTTTTAGCATATTCACTTTTGGCAAACAACATAAGAACAGAATGGCTTTAGTGAACAAACACAATGTGTAGATTTGCATTCCCATTGTAGCATTGATTGTTTTCCAGGCCACTTTACCAAGAAGGGAGGATGTGCCAGCAGCATGAACAGTATGAGCTGCTGTTCCATAGGTGCTCCATGGTTATTTTCAGGCTTGTTTTTCTCCAACTCATACTTTTCATTTTATTTCTCTTGAAATATTGTTCTTTTTAGTATGGTTATTATTTTTTGTTTTAGTTTTAAACCAGACTTGTAGTTTGTAAAGATCATTGTACATTTTGATCCTGCCCTGCTTCTTGCCTTTGTATATGAAGTGACAGAGCTAGCTTAGTGTCATCTACAAATTTTATACAGAGGCTCCAAAGTGCCCTCTCTTAAATGCCCAATGCACTTAATCAGGAAATGTAGAAAAAGAAACAATTTTTCAACCAAATATATATCATTCTCCAATCAGCTTTAATTCTAGCTCTTATTTCCATAGTTTCAGGCAATTAACAGATAATTTTCTATCCAGTTTCTATATTTGCATCTGTGCAGTTTTTCACAGAACTTTTTTATTTCATACATTAATTTGCTTCAATGCTATTTTTTGCAAACAATGTATAAAAGAATTTTTAGTGTGATAACTGATTATAAAGTGTATATTTTGTTTGGCCTCTAACTGTACCAGTGTATGAATTAGAACAGCCTTTTTCACTAGCAGAAGAACTCATTACTTGTCTAATATTTTTCCATAAATCAGAATGCGCAATTTATGCTGATATGAGAGATTGAGTCTCATTAAAGCTCTTGCTAAGAAATATTGGAAGAGTTTAATTCTTTTCATTTGTGTTCCCTGAATAATAAAATCTCTCCAGATCACATTTCTTGTAACAATTTCAAACTCTAAGAAGTGAACCTAATTTTTAATTTTTTGTAATTTTTAGCCCGAATTAGAAGTTGGGGGATATTTTAGTGTGTTCCTGTTTCAGATATTTTTTTTTAGTTACAAAATGGAATTATTTTTTCTTTTTTGCTTACATGTATGTGGAAACCTATAAAATACTTGAGTAAATATAAAAGGGTTACTGATACTATAAAATTAGCATTGGTTTTGCGTTATCATTCAAACTATCATTTATTATTCTGATGTTCAAATTCCATAATAAGAATGGAGCTGAACAATAAATTGAATCTTTTACTAATCATCTGTTACCTACACTATGAACTAGATATAAATCTTCATAATTTTTTTTAAATAGGACTTTTCATACATACATAAATAAAAAATAACTTATTATAATGTATTTCACTTGTAGCTGAATGCAGTACAGAAAAAAGAGATGACAACATAGCCAATCACCTAAGACTAGAAAAATGATAGTCCAAAATCTGGATAGCAATTTCCTGGATCAAACTAAATACTGATTTGTACAGTCACACCTTCATGTCTCTGACTGGCATTTCATTTGCTTCAGTGGAATGTGGATACAATTACTATTCATATAATAATATAAATAATAGTGTACATCAGGCTAGTTTTACAAAAAATGTTGTATATAATTTAATATTTATCTATCTTTGCAATCATATTGTGCTAATGTCTATATTTATATACTTTTTAATTGTTTCTTTGTACAGCTTTCATTCTTAAATATCAGGTACAGTATTGAGAAAAATAACACAAAAGAAGAAAATTAATCCAAGTGTGCATTAGAAATCATGTAAGAACAAGAGGGGAATGATAAGTTAGCATATCCCATGAATTAATCTAAACGAGTAGTAAAAATTTGTAATGAAATTTCCCATTAAAAGCATTTATTATCTGAAATTTTGAGAAACCACATGATGTTAAAAAACTTTTTTAGTTTAACTTAATTTCTTATTTATTCTGATATTTTAAGTGTCACTGTTAACTATTTCATCTCCAAGAAATTTCAACCTGTAAGATTGCACTTTGAGTTGTGATTTGCACCTAACATATAGAAAACATTACATTCAATGCAAGTTTAGTTAGTTGAACTAAAATTGTGTAAGGGCAGAAAGAGTCAGAAATGTTGCCACTGAATGAATATGAGAGTCATCCACTGAGATACTTCACTTGTGTAAAAGAGTTTACAGCCACCATTCAGTATATAAAGTGAGGGAGTTACCCCTAAGGTGGGATAATTGTGGTTCGGGGATGGGTTTGGCATTGGTCAGCAAGTGGTGAGCAACTCTATTGTGCCTCACTTGTTTTTTTGGGTTTTGTCTTTCTTTCTCTCCTTCTTCTTCTTCTTCTTCTTCTTCTTCTTCTTCTTTTTCCCCTTCT